>NC_050573.1:218464535-218654535 GCF_011100635.1 Trichosurus vulpecula | reverse complement strand
AGCAAAGGACATATTTAACATACTTAAAGAGATTGCTTTCGGGGGGGGGGGGCAGAGCCAACATGGTGGCTGGAAAGCAGGGACTAGTGTGAGTTCCCTGCCCCGAGCCCCTCCAAAAACCTATAAAAAATGGCTCTGAACAAATTCTAGAACTGCAGAACCCAGAAAATAGTAGAGGGAAGCAGGGCTCCAGACCAGGACAGCCTGGATGGTCTCTGGGTGAGGTCTATCCCACACAGAGCTGGGAGCAGAGCAGAGCAGAGCAGAGCCCAGTGTGGGCGGCACAGACCAACCAGACCAGGAGCTGGGCGGAGCAGGCCCTAGCACCCTGAATCAGTGAGCTGCAGCAGTTACCAGACTTCTTAACCCACAAACACCAAAGACAACAGAGAAGGTTAGTGGGAAAAGCTGCAGGAGTGGATGGAGTTTGCAGTTCAGCTACCACCCAGGGGGCAGTGGAGGTAGGACAGCTACAGAACTACAGCTGCAGTTACTTCCAGCCCCAGGCCCACCTGGTGGGAGGAATTAAGTGGCAGATCAGAGCAGGAGTGAAGAGCCTGCTGGAGATCTAAGCCCAGTTTAGGTTGGGGGTTCTTGGGGAAGGAGGACTGCTGGTGTGGCAGAGCTGGCGCATTGCCCCCAAACGTGGAACATAGAACTTTTTAGTCTACAAGCAGTCATACCCCACTGAAAAACTCAAGGGTCAAGTTGGTTGGGAATATGGTCAGGCAGCGAAAACCAGATTCAGTCTCAGACTCTGGAATCTTTCTTTGGTGACAAAGAAGACCAACATATACAGCCAGAAGAAGTCAAAAGAGTCAAAGAGTCTACAACAAAGGCCTCCAAGAAAAAACATGAACTGGTCCCAGGCCATGGAAGAGCTCAAAAAGGATTTGGAAAAGCAAGTTAGAGAAGTAGAGGAAAAATTGGGAAGAGAAATAAGAAGGATATGAGAAAACCATGAAAAACAAGTCAATGACTTGCTAAAGGAGACCCCAAAAAATACTGAATAATATACTGAAGAAAATAACACCTTAAAAATAGACTAACTCAAATGGCAAAAGAGCTCCAAAAAGTCAATGAGGAGAACAATGTCTTGAAAGGCAGAATTAACCAAATGGAAAAGGACGTCCAAAAGACCACTGAAGAAAATACTACCTTAAAAATTAGACTGGAGAAGATGGCGGCTGGTAAGCACGGACTAGAGTGAGCTCCGTACCCGAGTCCCTCCAAAAACCTATAAAAATGGCTCTGAACCAATTCTAGAACAGCAGAACCCACAGAACAGCAGAGGGAAGCAGGGCTCCAGCCCAGGACAGCCCGGATGGTCTCTGGGTGAGCTCTATTCCACACGGAGCTGGGAGCTGGGAGCTGGGAACGGAGTGGAGCAGAGCCCAGCCTGAGCGGCGTGGACGATCCAGACCAGAAGCCAGGCGGAGGGGACCCTAGCGCCCTGAATATGTGAGCTGCGGCAGTTACCAGACCCCTCGACCCACAAACACCAAAGACTGCGGAGAAGGTTAGTGGGAAAAGCTGCTGGAGTGGAAGGAGTTCGCGGTTCGGCTTCCAGCCCCGGGGGCAGCGGAGGTGGGGCAGCTACAGCTGTTGTTTCTTCCGGCTCCAGGCCCACCTGGTGGGAGGATTTAAGTGGCAGATCAGAGCAGGAGTGCAACAGCCTGCTGAAGATCTAAGCCCAGTCTGGACTGGGGGTCCTTGGGGAAGGAGGAGTGCGGCTCTGACAGAGCTGGCACCTCCCCCGCAAACGTAGAACATAGAACTCGTTAGTCTACAAGCAGTCATACCCCACTGAAAAACTCAAGGGTCAAGTCAGTTGGTTGGGAATATGGCCAGGCAGCGAAAACGCGCCCAGATTCAGTCTCAGACTTTGGATTCTTTCTTTGGTGACAAAGAAGACCAAAACATACAGCCTAAAGAAGACAACAAAGTCATAGAGCCTACAACAAAAGCCTCCAAGAAAAACATGAACTGGCCCCAGGCCATAGAAGAACTCAAAAAGGATTTGGAAAAGCAAGTTAGAGAAGTAGAGGAAAAATTGGGAAGAGAAATAAGAAGGATGTGAAAAAACCATGAAAAACAAGTCAATGACTTGCTAAAGGAGACCCAAAAAAATACTGAAAAATACACTGTAGAAAACAACACCTTAAAAAATAGACTAACTCAAATGGCAAAAGAGCTCCAAAAAGCCAATGAGGAGAAGAATGCCTTGAAAGGCAGAATTAGCCAAATGGAAAAGGAGGTCCAAAAGACCACTGAAGAAAATACTACTTTAAAAATTAGATTGGAGCAAGTGGAAGCTAGTGACTTTATGAGAAATCAGGATATTATAAAACAGAACCAGAGGAATGAAAAAATGGAAGACAATGTGAAATATCTCCTTGGAAAAACCACTGACCTGGAAAATAGATCCAGGAGAGATAATTTAAAAATTATTGGACTACCTGAAAGCCATGATCAAAAAAGAGCCTAGATACCATCTTTCAGGAAATTATCAAGGAGAACTGCCCTAATATTCTAGAGCCACAGGGTAAAATAGAAATTGAAAGAATCCATCGATCGCCTCCTCAAATAGATCCCAAAAAGAAATCTCCTAGGAATATTGTTGCCAAATTCCAGAGCTTCCAGATCAAGGAGAAAATACTGCAAGCAGCCAGAAAGAAACAATTTGAGTACTGTGGAAACCCAATCAGAATAACCCAAGACCTGGCAGCTTCTACATTAAGAGATCAAAGGGCTTGGAATGCGATATTCCGGAGGTCAATGGAGCTAGGATTAAAACCTAGAATCACCTACCCAGCAAAACTGAGTATCATGTTCCAAGGCAAAATATGGAGTTTCAATAAAATAGAGGACTTTCAAGCTTTCTCAGTGAAAAGACCAGAACTGAATAGAAAATTTGACTTTCAAACACAAGAATCAAGAGAAGCATGAAAAGGTAATCAGGAAACGGAAATTGCAAGGGACTTACTAAAGTTGAACTGTTTTGTTTACATTCCTACATGGAAAGATGATGAGTATGATTCATGAGACCTCAGTATTAGGGTAGTTGAAGGGAATATGCATATATATATATATATGTGTATATATATATATGTATATATATATATGTTTATGTTTATATATATAAGTGAATGTGTATGTATGTATGCATCTATGTGTATATGTATGTATGTGTATGTATGTGTATATATATATGTGTTTATATAAATGTGTATATATATATATATATGTAAAAGAGAGAGAGCAGACACAGGGTGAGTTGAGGATGAAGGGAAGATAGCTAAAAGAAATAAAATGAAATTAAGGGATGAGAGAGTAACATACTGAGAGAGGGAGATAGGGAGAGATAGAATGGGGTGGATTATCTCGCATAAAGGTGGCAAGAGGAAGCAGTTCTATGGGAGGAGGGGAGAGGGCAGGTGAGGGGGGAATGAGTGAACCTTGCTCTCATGAGATTTGGCCTGAGGGGGAATACCATACATACTCAGTTGGGTATCTTACCCCACAGGAAAGAAGAGGGAGGAAGATAAAAAAAAAAAATAAAAGGCGGGGGGATGATGGAGTGGAGGGCAGATGGGGGTGGAGGTAATCAAAACAAACACTTTGGAAAGGGGACAGGGTCAAGGGAGAAAATTCAATAAAGCGGGATGGGTTGGGAAGGAGCAAAATGTAGTTAGCCTTTCACAACATGAGTATTGTGGAAGGGTTATACATAATAATACATGTGTGGCCTAGGTTGAATTGCTCAACTTCTTAGGGAGGGTGGGTGGGAAGGGAAGAGGGAAGGGAATTTGGAACTCAAAGTTTTAAAATCAGATGTTCAAAAACAAAAAAAGTTTTTGTATGCAACTAAAAAATAAGATACACAGGCAATGGGGCGTAGAAATTTATCTTGCCCTACAAGAAAGGAAGGGAAAAGGGGATGAGAGGGGAGGGGGGTGATAGAGGGGAGGGCTGACTGGGGAACAGGGCAACCAGAATATAAGCCATCTTGGAGTGGGGGGGGAGGGTAGAAATGGGGAGAAAATTTGTAATTCAAACTGTTGTGAAAATCAATGCTGAAAACCAAATATGTTAAATAAATAAATTGCATTTAAAAAAAAAAATTAGACTGGAGCAAGTGTAAGCTAGTGACTTGAAGAGAAATCAAGATATTATAAAACAGAACCAAAGGAATGAAAAAATGGAAGACAATGTGAAATATCTCCTTGGAAAAACCACTGACCTGGAAAATAGATCCAGGAGAGATCATTTAAAAATTATTGGACTACCTGAAAGCCATGATCAAAAAAAGAGCCTAGATATCATCTTTCATGAAATTATCAAGGAGAACTGCCCTAATATTCTAGAGCCACAGGGCAAAATAGAAACTGAAAGAATCCATAGATCGCCTCCTCAAATAGATCCCAAAAAGAAATCTCCTAGGAATATTGTAGTCCAATTCCAGAGCTCCCAGATCAAGGAGAAAATACTGCAAGGATCCAGAAAGAAGCAATTTGAGTATTGTGGAAACCCAGTCAGAATAACCCAAGATCTGGCAGCCTCTACATTAAGAGATCGAAGGGATTGGAATGCGATATTCCGGAGGTCAATGGAGCTAGGATTAAAACCTAGAATCACCTACCCAGCAAAACTGAGTATCATGCTCCAAGGCAAAATATGGATTTTCAATAAAATAGAGGACTTTCAAGCTTTCTCAGTGAAAAGACCAGAACTGAATAGAAAATTTGACTTTCAAACATAAGAATCAAGAGAAACATGAAAAGGTAAACAAGAAAAAGAACAAGAAATAGAAATTGCAAGGGACTTACTAAAGTTGAACTGTTTTGTTTACATTCCTACATGGAAAGATGATGTGTATGATTCATGAGACGTCAGTATTAGGGTAGCTGAAGGAAATATGCATATATATATATATATATATATATATATACACACATATATATATGTATGTATATGTGAGTATGTATGTATACATGTATGTGTATATATACATATATATATATATATATATATATATATATATATATATATATATATATATATATATATATATACAGAGAGAGAGAGAGAGAGAGAGAGAGAGAGAGAGAGAGAGAGAGAGAGAGAGCAGGCACAGGGTGAGTTGAAGATGAAGGGAATATATCTAAAAGAAATAAAATCAAATTAAGGGATGAGAGAGGAATATATTAAGAGAGGGAGATAGGGAAAGATAGAATGGGGTAAATTATCTCGCATAAAAGTGGCAAGAAAAAGCAGTTCTGTAGGAAGAGAAGAGAAGGCAGGTGTGGGGGAATGAGTGAATCTTGCTCTCATCAAATTTGACCTTAGGAATGAATACCGTACACACTCATTTGGGTATCTTACCCCACAGGAAAAAGGAGGAAGAAGATAAAAAAGGGGGGATGATAGAAGGGAGGGCAGATGGGGGAGGAGGTAATCAAAAACAAACACTTTCAAAAGAGGACAGGGCCAAGGGTGAAAATTTAATAAAGGGGGATAGGTTTGGAAGGAGCAAAATATAGTTAGTCTTTCATAACATGAGTATTGTGGAAGGGCTATACATAATGATACGCATGTGGCCTATGTCAAATTGCTTGACTTCTTAGGGAGGGTGGGAGGGAAGGGAAGAGGGGAGAGAATTTGGAACTCAAAGATTTAAAAACAGATATTCACAAACAAAAAAATAAGTTTTTGCATGCAACTAGGAAATAAGATACACAGGCAATGGGGTGTAGAAATTTATCTTGCCCTACAAGAAGGGAAGGGAGAAGGGGATGGGAGGGGAGTGGGGTGACAGAAGGGAGGGCTGACTGGGGAACAGGGCAACCAGAATATATTCCATCTTGGAGTAGGGGGGAGGGTGGAAATGGGGAGAAAATTTGTAATTCAAACTCGGGAAAATCAATGCTGAAAACTAAATTAAAAAAAAAAGAGATTGCTTTCACGATTTTAGACATATCCATCTCCAAACGTGGTGTTGAAAAGCTCTCAATTTAGGCAAACCTGTTTTTCAATATCTGTAGTAGACCTTAAGGGTGTACTGGTTCAGGTAGCCCTTAATTGTTCTGTGAACTCACCCAAAAAAAGGAGACAAATAGGGGTTGCTGGAAGTATGGTAAGAAGGAAGAAAAGAATTTCAAGACCTAGCAACACTACAGGCAGCACACATGAAGGAAAACAATTTTTGCTGAGTTGGCTTCTTGTAGGCAAAAATAGATTCAATTGGTTCGGTGGAGCCAAGACGGTGGCTGGAAAGCAGGGACTAACATGAGCTCCCCCGCCAAGCCCCTCCAAAAACCTATAAAAAATGGCTCTGAACAAATTCTAGAACTGCAGGACCCACAAAATAGCAAAGGGAAGCAGGGCTCCAGCCCAGGACAGCCTGGATGGTGTCTAGGTAAGGTCAATCCCTCACAGAGCTGGGAGCTGGGAGCTGGGAGCAGAGCGGAGCAGAGCGGAGCAGAGCCCAGCGTGAGCAGCGCGGACCAACCAGATCAGGAGCCGGACAGAGCATGTCCTAGTGCCCTGAATCAGTGAGCTGCAGTAGTTACCAGACTTCTCAACCCACAAATAACAAAGACAACAGAGAAGGTTAGTGGGAAAAGCTGCTGGGGACAGGGGGATAGAGTTCATGTTTCAGCCACCGCCCCGGGGGGATAAAAAAGGGGGGGATGATAGAAGGGAGGACAGATGGGGGAGGAGGTAATCAAAAACAAACACTTTCGAAAAGGGACAGGGTCAAGGGAGAAAACTGGCTAAAGGGGGATAGGTTAGGAAGGAGCAAAATATAGTTAGTCTTTCACAACATGAGTATTGTGGAAGGGTTATACATAATGATACGCATGTGGCCTATATTGAATTGCTTGACTTCTTAGGGAGGGTGGAAGGGAAGGGAAGAGGGGAGAGAATTTGGAACTCAAAGTTTTAAAAACAGATGTTCAAAAACAAAACAAAAAATAGTTTTTGCATGCAACTAGAAAATAAGATACACAGGCAATGGGGTGTAGAAATTTATCTTGCGCTATAAGAAAGGAAGGGAAAAGGGGGTGGGAGGAGAGTGTGGTGACAGAAGGGAGGGCTGACTGGGGAACAGGGCAACCAGAATATATGTCATCTTGGAGTGGGGGGGAGGGTAGAAATGGGGAGAAAATTTGTAACTCAAACTCTTGTGAAATTCAATGCTGAAAACTAAATACATTAAATAAATTAAATTTAAAAAAAAGAGATTCAATTGTAACTAATTGGTCTAATCCACTTGTTTTTCTCATCTTACCTATTTTCCCCCTCAAAACACAGGTACACAGACACACACACACACACACACTCACAAAATTTAATGCCAATATCCCTCTGATACTTCTGTCTAGCTAAAAGTTGAAAAATACAACAATCTTCAAATAACTGAAGTCAGAGATCATACAAAAAAAAGGAGAGGTATTGCAGATATAAGAAAGAAATGACACATTGGAAAGAGTTAAAATATAAAGATAACCCTTGGAAGGAAAGAAAAGAGAAAGACCGTATGAAAATATAAATATATAAATGAAAATATGTTAAAACTGAAAAAATAAAAACACCTGGGTGCTCCACTGATATCCACATAATGAGATGACAACCGAAAGAAGGCACTTAACATGTTAGGTACTGTTGGCAAACATAGGAGGACATGGTTCAGAGTCACAAAGGGTGGTAAGTCACAAAGGGTTGTGAATCACAGAAGGATCATCATGTACATAATAGGAAATCATAGTTTTATCAGTATCTCCCCCAATCAAATATAAGTTCTTTGAGGTGAGGGACTGTTTCCTTTTATATTCCCTATGCCTGGATCAGTGACTGTCACAGAATAAGCATTTAATGAATGCTTATTGATTTATCTATTTGGAGTATTGGAGTGTAGTGTCAAATAAGCATTTTATTTCCAAATCTTTTGATAGCCTCTTTTGCCTGAGGAGAAAGAGTGAATGTGCTTAAGAGAGATACATTCACATTTTCCCAGGATGTAATGAGTCAAAGCTGTAACATTACTTAGAAGCTTTCAAGGTTGAACTGTGAGGATAATATAAAACCAGAGGTTCAGTTTTATGCAAATAGACAAAATCTGCTTATAAATTCTATCTCTATATTATGAGTACTACCAATCCTTACAAACATGTACATACACAGATGCAAACATACAGAGAGAAGGTACACAAAAACTTTTGTCACAATAATATTATGAAGTAAATATCATGAGATTATTATTATTATTATTATTATGGATGGGTAAAACCAGAGCTCAAATATATAATCTCAGGGAAGCAGAGCTAGTAAATGCTGGAGCTAGGATTGAACTGAGGTTTTAGGACTTCAAATCCTAATGTATTTTTTACTATACTTTGCAGTTTCTCTAAAGCAGACCCTTAATCATCAGGTGAAAAAGCCATGTTGGGATGCACTCTTAGTCAAAAGATCTGAGACCAAATCACAGCTCCAACACATAGATACTCTATAACCTTGAGCAAAACATTCAGTTTCTCTGCATGTCTATTTTTTCATAGTATACTGGAAAGAGCACTAGATTTGAGGTCAGAGGATATCATTTTTGTTTTGAATCACAACTCTAGTTAAAATGACTTTCTTCCTAATTAGTTATCATCTCTGAAGTGCGAGTAAACAGATTATATTTCTACAGTAAAACTCTCTGGTTGCCCTTTTAAAGTGTTATTTACTCTCTGGGACACTTGCGATGGTAACAAACTCAAATATAAATGGATCCCTGTGGGCCACATATTGCTTTAGAAAACCACCAATTAACATTATCTATGTTGTATTGTATTTTGTTTTGTTAAATATTTCCTAATATATTTTAATCTTGTAGCTTGTACTTGGGAGTTTTGAAGCTTCCTTTCATCCTGCTGGCATGATTTTGACACCTCTTTGTTTAAGCATAATTTATGGCAAGAGAGGTAATAAAAGTCAGAATAGAAACCTTTTTTTAAGGTGCAAGATATAAAGTCGAAGTACAGCCTACTGAGTGGAATCTTGAAAGCCTGAAAAATTAGCTAATTTACTATCAGGTGTACCTTCAACACAGAAGAGATTATTTTTTCTTATTCCATTCAGGCAGCTAGGTGGTACAAAGATAGTGCATGGTAGCTAGAGTACAGGGCTAGAAATCTTGAAGTGCTGAATTCAAATCTGCCCTTGGGCAATTAGTAGCTGTGTGATCTTGAGCATCACTTAATCTCTATCTTGGTTTGCTCAACTGTAAAATTGCGATAATGATAGCACTTATGTCTAGATGTTATTGTTAAGATTTAATGAGATATTTATAAAGTGTCTGGCACATAGTAGGCACTTAATAAATGATAGTTTCTTTCTTATCTCCCAGAGAGGTAGTGACATAAGGCCTTCACAGTTTCCACCATATTTAAAGCAAGATCTCATGGTTTTCAGGGATTTATTTTCCTTTTGACATAACACTCATTTTCTAACTGTTCTCCCAAAATATGTGAAAAAATGACCATATAGTTCTGATATGGCTCCACTAGAATCACATTCCATCAACTTTGTAGCTCATATCACTATTTTCAGTTTCTTTGACTACCAGAATATACAGTGTGTATCCCTTACATTGCCATAAAAAGCCTATGTAGCAAAAATGTCACTTTTTCTTATTGTACAATATAAAGGCACCGCTAATCAAACATGACCTATATAATGACTGTCTGCTACATTAATATTCTTTTGGCATGTGTTTGTTATTTCCAGCCTGCCTTTTATTTTCTCCCTGTTAAATCTGAAATGGGAGCAATTAATTTTAAGTTCCCCCAGAGCCAACCAAAACAACCTTGGGAATCAAATAATAAATGGTCCACAATAGCCAAACCATGTCATTGAGATTATTTTACTGAAGCTTGATGTTCCAAGTGCCATTCTAATAAAGATCAGTCTGTTTCACACATATAAAACTATATTGATAATCAATCCTGCACAATTTAGCTTTCTCTACCAGTTTGTTTTTGACCTGGGGTATATTTAGCTACATATAGTGACTTATTTAGTAAGTACCAGGTATTTTAAGAAGTACAGATTTTTTTGAGATAAAAAGCCCTAAGAGGTCATCTAAGTTTAAGCTATCCTATTCAGAAATTCCTTCTACATTATTGCTCCCTATTGGTCATGGAATCCCAACTTGAACATTTTCATTGAAAGGATAGGCACTATTTAATAATCTAATTCATTCAGTTTTTGTATAACTCTATTAGAAAATTCTTCATTGCATTTGAGTCCAAATCTGCCTCCCTGAAAGTTACAACCATCAGTATCATTTATAGGTTTTCAAACAGTGTTATTGAGGGGATTCTTGGTCAGATACCAGTTGGACTATATGGTCTCTGATGTCCCATCAAACTCTGCTGCTGTGACTTTTAGCCTCTTGAGCTATAAAAAATAAATGTGATTTTCACCACGAGAGCCCAACAAAAAATTCAAAGACAGTAATTCTCCAATAATTGATATCATCTAAGTTAAATATCCTAATTTCCCCTCTAATTTGCTGTTGGTGTTGCCATGTTCAATTCACCATCCTGCTCTATTCTCCTTCCAATTTGTTATTGTTTCTCTTATAAACACAGTAATCTACATATAATATGATCAGCCAAGAGTACAGTGGAATTATTGCCTACTTTTTCCTAAACACTATGGATTTATTAATGTAGCCAAATATTTCATTAGCTCTTTTGGCAGCCATATAACACTATTGATTGCTGTCAGGCTTTTATCCAACTAGAATCTTAAGCAATTTTTATATGAACTGATGGTAAACAAAGTCTCACTCTTTCTGTACTTAATTTTTTTGAACTTCAATATAGGATATTTATTTCTATTAAATTGCATCTTACTAAATCTAGTCAGCTGTTTCAGCCTAGTGAGATATTTCTGGATCCTGATTTCCAGCTAATGTATACCATCTATACTTCCTTATTTTGGATCACTTACAAATGTGTTGAGTATGTTTTTACGTCTTCATTTGAAGCCACTGCTAAAACTATCAAATGAGACAGTTTCAGAGACAATGTCCTGTGTATACTATTAGAAACTTCCCTCATTGTTGGCATCAAACCAATCAACACTCCATGAGTGTGGCTATTTAGCCAGTTATAACTCTATTAATACAACCCATATATTCCCATCCTGTATCCCAGGACCGCACTTTAAAAAGCCTTGTTCGTATCTAGATACACTATTTATATAACATTTTTTCTGCTCCACTAGTTTAAGAACTTAAAAAATGGAATATGATTTGTTTGGCATGGATTCAATTCAATTCCACGATTATTCATTAATTATCTACAATATGTAAATTGTTATGTTCAGTACTTGGGACAGATAAAGTTTAGATAGGTCCTTCTACTTTATTGGTATTTGAAGAATATGAAACATGTACGAAGTAGACTTTGGCATTGCTATGCTTCAATGGATAGATAATTATAATACTCAATAATACTTAATATATGAATTAGAGAAATTCAAACAAAGAGGTCATTTAATGTTATGGATAAGGGATATAAGGAAAAGCTTCCAAGAAGAATCTCTGGCCTTTAAAAGGATGGCTATTAACAAAACTAAACTAACCATTCTTCTATTAAAAAAAGACCTTTAAATATTTGAAGACTGTTATCACATCTTTAAATCTATTAATCCTCAGTTCCTTCAGCCCATTCTCACATCTCAGTTTCTAATTGCTTCTCCTTCCTGATGACTTTCCTCTGGATATGCTCCAATTAGTCATCTTTCCTAATGTATTATTCCAAAATGAACACAACATAACAGATGACATTTCACTAAGGAAGAATACAGTGGGAACACCCCCCTTCTTCATTCTCAACACTATGCTGCTTTGCTGCCAAATTTCATATTAGCATTTTTTTCAGCTTTCCCGTCACTGTGGTCACATGTTGAATTGGCAGAATAACTTCAACTTCTAGATCTTTTTTTTAAAAGAATATCTTCTAGAACTTCCTTTTTGATAAACAAATTTTTGTTGATGTATTTTATTTTTAAATCACCAGAATGTCTCCCATTATATCTCCCACTTCCACCTCCAGAGAGCTATCCCATATACAGATATGTTTTAAAGTAGAAAAAAGGAAAGAAAAAAATCATCAAAATAGGTAATTACATCAAAAAACTCTAAAAGTATATAAATATATATCACTCATGGACACCCTACCTCTGCAAAGTAGTAGGGAAATATATCTGTTCTTTGGGCCAAGCTGGTTTCCTATAATTTTGTAATATTCAAAGTTTGTTAGTGGTTGTTCTTTCTACTGACATTATAGTCATTTTATATATTGTTTCTTGGCTCTGCTTACTTTGTGCTGTATCATTTCATATAGATTTTCTACGCCTCTCTTTATTAATCAAATTTTTCATTTCTTACAGAATCTAGTTTTTTTTTTTATATTCGTATACCTCAATTTGTTTAGTGATTTCCCAATCAATGAGCTTCTCCTTTATTTCCAGTTCTTTGTTACCAGAAAGACATATTAAGAACTATTTTTATGTACATGGGGACTTAAGTTTTTCATTGGTGACCTCCTTGAGTATGTAACTAGTACTGAACTCACAGGATCAAAAGATTTGGACAGTTTTGATACTTTATTTGAATAATTCTAAATTGCTTCACAAAATGTTTATACTGATTCCCAGCTCTACCAACAATGTCCATCTTCCTACAGTCATTGCATCATTAATTATTCCCATCTTTCATCATGTCTGACAATTTGCTAGGTGGGATGTGAAACCCCAAAATAGCTTTCATTTGTTTTTCTCTTACTATCAGTGATTGAAGGTGTTCTTTCATATGGTGGTTAATAGTGTGTGTGTGTGTGTGTGTGTGTATGTGTGCGCGCGCACACTGTGGTCTATGTGTCTTAGATAACAAACTTTCATTGGAAAAATTGATACAAAGGTTTTTCCCATATGATTACTTTCCTTCATATTCTAGATGCATAATTTTTTGTGTAGAAGCTTTTCAGTTTTATCTATTTTGCCTTTTATAATCGCCTCTATTCCTTTTTGGTTAAGAATACATCTCCTACTCATATTTGTGAGAAGTGTAAAATCTGCTTCTTTTCTAATTAGCTCATAGTATTTTCTTCGATATTTAGGTCATGTCTCTATTTCAAATTTATTGTATTCATCCTATAAGATGTTGCTCTAAATCTAATTTCTGCCAGATTGCTCTCCAGGTGTCAAAGCAGTATTTATCGATTAGGGAGTCCTCACCTAAGGAATTTATATTTGCCAGTGTGTTGAACACTGAGTAATTGGGTTCCATTGCTTGTGATGCATTTTTGTCTAGTTTGTTCTGTTGAGCTTATTCTTTTTAACTAAATCTAATGGTTTTGATGATTACTCTTTTATAATATAGTTCTGCAAGTCCTATTTTCCTTTCATCCTTACCTTGTTTCTTCATTTAACTTTATGCTCTAGATATTTTGTTTCTCTAAATGAAACTTTGTTACTATCTTATCAAGTGCGGCAAGTATCACTTTGAAAATATGATTGGTATAGCATACTTTGGGATTATTGTCATTTTTATGATATTGGCACAGTCCAACTATAGAAACTGAATATTTCTCCAGCTATTTAACTTCCTCTTAAGTAGCATTTTTAATTGTATCTATACAAATAGTCTGTGTGCTTTGGTAGATTGATCCCCACATACTTCATGAATTTTGTAGTTATCTTAAATGGGATTTCCATTTCTATTACTGATCCAAATTCCTGCCTTTATCATCTGTCAACAGCATAGCCCTGTATTTGCCAAGTATTCTGCTCATCACAAACTTTCCTATCTATATAGAATCTTTCCTCTTAATAATTGTGTGAGGGAAGTAAAAGAAATATTACAATACCTATTTATACAAAAAAGATAATTATAAAATAATTATAAACTAATGCAATTATAATATCAACATATTACAAATCATATAATCCTTTTTTGATGAGGACAGTGAAACTTCAAAAGTTTTATTAACTTTCCCAGGATTCAGAACTCAAACTCTAGTTTCCTGGCTTTAAAACCAGTGTTCTTTCCACTACAACTTGGGCGTGGAAGTGATACTCCATCTTTTCTGATAGGTATTTTTATATTGCATAAGTACAAAGCATTTTAACACCAACATATTTTAGAGAAAGGCACACACTACGTCTACTTTTCAGGTGAATTATTGTAAATAACTAGTTTTGCAATGCTAGGCTACTTAGTAATAGACTCGCCCTGTGATTTCATTGGAAACTCCAGTTAAGAAAATCCTTTCTATAAATGTAGGTCAACATCTTTTCTTCAATTTGTTTTCTTAGAAAGTTGTCTATGTATATTTGGTGACTTGTTCAGGGTCACACAGTCAGATATACATTAGAGGTAGGAATTCAAGGCAGTTCTCGGGACACCATACTGTGTTGCAACTGCAGGGCTAGTCATTTGTTTAAAATGGAAATAGGGATATATGGATGGAATGTGCAATTTAATTCACATTGGCATCTTCTACAAGAGGAAATACCTGCTATCTATTCAAGTTGGAATTTTTTCTTCATAGTCTTAGAAAGTTGCTTGGAGCACTGAGAATTAAATGACAGGCCGAGGGTCATGACAGAGGGAGAATCTGAACCAAATCTTCTTGGCCAGCTCTTTATCCACTCTGCTAAGCTCCTTGGGTAAACTTATAGCTGCATAATAGATATCTGTTGACTTCATGCCATCATGTGAAACAGTAAAGACTACTGCCAGGGGTCATCCTAGATTCAGAATCCACACACATTTATTCAGGCAGAGAAAAACCATAAGCCAAAATCAAAGTTTCGAGAAATTAGATGACATGACCTGAAGTACAAAGCAACTTGAAAAAAATCAAAGGCCAGGCAAAGAAACCAGCATGCAACAAAAATCCAAGATCAAGGCTATCCCAGATTTGGAACTCCTTGAGGGCCAGTGCAATAACTTAGTCAGTTCATGGCAAAATGCATAGGGCACCAAGTCTGAAGTCAGGAACACTTGAGTTTAAATCTAGCATCAGATTCTTACTAGCTGTGTGACCTTGGGAAAGTCACTTAACCTCTTCTTGACTAAGCTATAAAACTGGAGATAATAATATCACCTGCCTCAAAGCACTGATGTGAGTATCAAATGACATATTTATCAGAAAGGCTTAATGTAATGTAAAATACCTGATACATAGTAGGTGCTATGTATTTCTTCTCCATTCCCTACCCTCAATAAGTCATATGTGTATTTGTTTCCCTTTGTGTCAAACCTCAAATTGTCCATAGTAGACACTCTATAAAAGTCTATTAAACTGGACTAAATTAATTTAAATTTAAGCTTCACAATTGAAGATCTGGTCACCTACCTCTCTCATTGTTCCTCAGAAGACAAATTCACACTATTTAAAGGTCTGTGCTCAAATCCTTTCCAGAGCACTGGCATAGCTCAAGAACCCAGGAAAATATTATCATAGGAAGCACCAGAAGGTTATTAGCATGATTTTGCAAGTATTATTCTATAATAGACCACATCTTTATCATATAAAAATTAACTGGAAAATTAGACAAGTTGAGATCTTATTAGGCTAATTGATTGCTAGTGGCAATTTTTAGTTTTAATGAGTAGAATACTACCTTACAGGTTCTTATCAAGGTATCCATATATCAAAATCATTCAATATTTCTTCTATCTATATAAAAAAGAACAAATGGAAGAAGACTCTCTACTGCTAGATTTCAACATACATTTTTTTGCATAGACATTCTATTGAGCTTTTCCTTCATTTTTTGCAACTAGGAAAAGAGTAAAGATGAAAAATGCGTAGGAACCCAGAGTTAATTAAGAGGAAGAGAGTGGATTTGGAATCTTTTGGGAAACTGCAAAACTCCTTTGCTGATCAAAAATTATCATACAAACAAAGACGCATGTTTTCAAAACTAACATTCTGTTAATGTTGCTATATGACAGCAAGACTTGAAATACAATGCTTTTGAAAAAATAAAAAAAAATGAATATCACTTGGAGGACAAAGAAAGATATACAATGAATTGCAACAAATGAATTCTGAAAAAGTAACAAAGTAAATGATGTCATCTAGGGGTTAAATAATAGAAAGAGAAGATTGGCTAGTCACATGGCCGGAATGAATGATGTCAGGTAGACAGCAAGAGTGCTCCACTGGTATCTTCATAATATCAGAATTGAGGAAAACATTCATAATGTTAAATGGACCCCAGTGATAAATTGATGGGAAGAAGGGACAAGAGTCAAAATGAAAGTGTTATGTGAATGGGAACAATCTGAGAGAACAATGAGCAAGCCATACCCTGTCCTGACCTTACTTCCATTTTTATTTTTCTCAAATTTATTCTGTTAAAGAATACAGTTGCCGTATTTTATATTACTTCATATAAATACTGCAGTCAACCTTATCCTTATGTTGCTGGATATCCCTTTCTTTGAGGCAAGAGAGTATAATGGGAGCCACATGGCTGAGACTCAACCCCCTGAAATACAGTTAGAATTTTACTCTCTACCTGGAGACCTAAGCATGAACCATTTCATAACTATATTTCTAAATGTGGAATCCTTATGAATTTTCTTGTTATGTCCTCATAGAATATATATTAGACACCTCTCAGCTTACTCAGAACCTTTCCTAAATTACTAGATAAAAAGCGAACATATTTCCTTGGCATGAATATACTCTGGTATCCTCAATACAAATTCATATAAATATTTTAAAGGATTTAGAAATGATAGGTATATTTAAGCCTCTTCTCTGATCTCCTTTAAACTTGCCATTTTAAAGCTTTTATATATGAAATATTAATATGTTAATATTAAACTTATGAAGGAAAGGGTTATAAATACGTGGTTTTTAAGGACTTTTAGAATACAAAAATGACCAAATTAAGATAGTTTTTCTCATCACATCAAGATTTTTCTTTTTACAATGCTGGTTCATCACAGGAGTCCTTAAAAAAAGAACTTTCCTTAGAAATTTTGACTTCCATTCAGCATTTGAGAAGCACACTTCTACATAGTGATGCATATAGAGACATTTGCTACATTTTGTTGATAATCTTGTTAACAAAAGTTTGTTTAAATAGGTTTTGCAAAATGCACATTTAAATCTCTAAAGAAATTATCTTCTATTGTTTGTAGCTTGCTATTGTTTTTGGTTTAGAGAAGCCACTGGAAGCATATACTCAAATGACTGAGAGCCAAATGAAGAGTAGGGCTAGGAATTCTGGTTCCTTTAGAGGGGGATATAGGAGAACCTGGCAAAAGACCTGGAGACAATTAGCAAAAAGGAAACTGGATGGGAAAGTAGTGAGAAAAAGAAAAACCTAGAATGTTAAATAGACCTCAATGATAGGTTGATGGGAAGAAAAGACAAGAGTCAAAGTGGAAGTGTTATGTAGATGGGAAAAATCAGAGTAGCTTAATAAGATGATATCAATAAGTTTGTCAACTTAGCATAACTGATAACTGATAATGTAATGAGAATATTTTAGTACATCTTGTAAAAAGATTATTCCAATTTAGTATAACTGAGCCTTGTATCAGTAAAGCAATAATAATAATATAGATGATAATTGTCAAAATGCCTGTGTAGTTCTGTATTGCAAAGTATATGAGACTCTCCACATAGAAGGCAGAAGAAATAAACCATTTATTCAGACACCAGAGAACCATATCCCACAAGCCATTTATCCAATCTATTCACAGCAGTAAAATATTCAATACTTAATATCACAATATGGAGCCTCACCATCCCCAAACTTCTCCAAACCCCTGCTGGGGTCTTCCTAAAAACAAACTCACAATAATGCTAAATCAGCCTGTTCAGCTCTAACTATCAGGACAACAGCCATTAACAGCCATTGACAGCTATAATTGCTCTCTCTCTCTCTTTCTCTCTCTGTCTCTCAGCATTAACTGTGACATAACTTCCTTTTCCTGTCAGCAAGCTCCTCCCACCAAATGTGACTTAAGCTTCCTGTGATGTGAGCTGGTCACATGGCCTGTTAATGGGTGGGAAAGATCTTCAAATCAAAATTGCTATTATAAGCCTCCATTTTGTGATTGAGCTTTTTTAATCATGTTTTTCTACAAGCTTTTTAAAAATAATATTATAAACAACTAAAAATAGTAAACAATATGTACATATTCTTAAACAACTGATAATCACATGCAAACTGTCCAATTAGACCCACCACCAGTGAAAAAATTAAAATATGTGAAACTCTATCAGTAGGTCATGTAATACATAAACAATTTAGGAATGCCCATAGCTAAAAGTATTAACAAACAAAACAAAACCAAAAACACCTGAAGCCCTGTCATCAGTGTAATGCCAGGGCACCACAGTACTGGTTCTTGAATTCCTCATCCTTGAGATGATAGCACCCCAATGGTCCTTGAGGTCAGTGCTGAGAATTGCCAGATGATCAATTTGGAGGGAGACAAATGGCTTCTGACTGAAGAGAAAGGGAAACTTGTAATGAGTACATCATAAAAGGACCTATTAAAACTTATGAAAATCACATTGGTGGTATGTTCTTAGAAAAGGGTATTGTTTGTATGCTTTAATTTAAAAAAAAGTAGTTTGGCTGTATTAATATGTAGCTTCAAGGGAGCTAAAAATAGACATGTCTGGAATCTCTTCTTTTCACTCTTGCCCACGAAATATTTTAATTTTTGTTAAGAGGGAAATCAGGAGGTTGAGGGCAGAAGTTTAACTATTCCATTCTCTTCAGAGGGAGGTAGTACTGTTTTCATAATATTACTAGTCAAGGAGGTATAATTTGAAGGTTCAAGTTAAACTCTCGAACACTATTGCCTTTTTATCATTATTTTTAGTTTTAGTTTACAACATTCAGTTCCATAGGTTTTTGGGTTCCACAGTTTCTCTCCCTCTGTCTCCTCCACCCTCCCCAATACTGCATGTAACACAATGTAGGGTCTATATTTATCTTCTAAGTGAACTTATTTACATAATAGTCCAGTTGTAAATAAGAATTATAGCAAATGGAGTGAATGATGAGTAAGGAGAAATGATACCAAAAAAGAAGGAAAAAAAAAGAGAGCAAATAGTTTGCCTCCATCTGCATTCAGTCCCAATAATTCTTTCTTTGGATGTGCCTTAGTACATGGTTAGTTTTTGAGTATGTGTTATGTACCACTGAGAGAAAACTATGTTTCTTTTTACCCCCATTGATCCCCAGACATCCATCATATCTGCCTTTTCTAAAATTCTATTGACCTCCTTAACTTCTTCCTTTTTTATTTTGAGGTTAGATTCATCAAGTTCAGAGAGGGAGAGATTGAGGTCCCCCACTAGTATAGTTTTGCTGTCTATTTCTTCTTGTGCTCCCTTAACTTCTCCTCTAAGAATCTGTATGCTATACCACTTGGTGCATGTACATTAAATAATGATATTGCTTCATTTTTTATGCTGACTTTTAGCAGGATTTAGTGTCCTTCCTTATCTCTTTTAATTAGATCTATCTTTGCTTTTGCTTTGTCTGAGATTAAGATTGCTACTCTTGCTTTTTTTTTTTACTTTAATTCAAGCACAATATATTCTACTCTAGCATTTTCCCTTTACCCTGTGTGTGTCCCCATGTTTCAAATGTGTATCTTGTAAATAGCATAGTGTAGGATTATGGTTTTTAACCCATTCTGCTATCCACTCCTGTTTTGTGAAAGAGTTTATCCCATTCACATTCACAGTTATGATTACTATCTGTGTCTTTTTGTCAATTCTGTCTCCTCCCCCATTTATACTTTGATTTCTCCATTCTCCTTTCCAGTTCTCAGCAGAGTTTTGCTTTTGACTGTAGCCTTCCTCAGTTTACCCTCCCTCTTGATTTCTCTCCCTCATCTTACCCATTTCCCCTTGCTACTTCTTTGCTCCCTTCTGACCATCCCCACCTTTCCTTTCCCCTTTTCCCTCCTACTGCCTGTAGGACAAGTTTGATTTCTGTACTTATCAGACTATGTTATTCCCTTCTTGAACCAAATCTGATGAGAGTAAAGCAAAAATACAGCTTTTCTCCTTCCCTTCTTTCCCTTTACTATAATATGCTTTTGTTCCTCTTCATGTGATGTAATTTACCCTTTTCTACTACCTCCTTACCTCTTCTCCCAGAACCATCCCTTTACATCCCTTAATTATGTTCTTTATCGTTATAACAATTATTTTAAACTGATACCCTCAGTCTATGTATATCCCTTTCAACTGTCATAACTGTACTATTCTTATTCTATATCCTGTGCTTTTTTCACCTTACTACACAGTGATAGAAACTAGGTTCAAAGCACAGAAAAGCTCACTGGCATAACACATGCACTCTGTGTACCAGAAGAACAATATCCTGGATGGTCTGGCTTCTTCTACATTTGATAACATAAAACAATATAATAAATACATACAACTTGCCCCTATTGATTAACGAGGCTTTTCCCCCAGTTCACCTTTTTATGTCTTTCTTGAGTTTTGTATTTGAAGATCAAATTTCCCATTGAGCTCTGGCATTTTCATCAGGAAGGTTTGGAATTCAATTATTTTGTTGAATGTCCATCTCCTTACCTAAAAAATTTATCCTCAGTTTGGCCAGGTAGTTGATCCTTGGTTGCCTTTCAGAATATCATATTCCAATTTCTACTGTCTTTTAATGTAGAATCTGCAAGGTCCTGCATGATCCTTACTGTAGTTCTGTAATATTTGAATTGTTTCTTTCAGGCTGCTTGCATTATTTTCTCCTTGACCAGATAATTCTGGAATTTGGCTATAATATTTCTTGGAGTTTTCTGTTTGGGATCTCTTTCAGGGGTTGATCAGCGAATTCTTTTGATGACCCTCTGGTTCTAGGACCTCGGGGCAGTTATCCTTGAGGATTTATGGGAAGATACTGTCCAAGCTCTTTTCTTTCATCATGGCTTTCTGGTAGACCAATAATTCTTAGATTGTCTCTCCTGGATCTATTTTCCAGGTCAGTTGTTTTTCCGATCAGATATTTCATGTTTTCTTCTATTTTTTCATTCTTTAGATTTCCTTGGACTGATTTTTGATGCCTCGCAGAGTCATTAGCTTCTACTTGCTCAATTCTCATTTTTAATGAATTGTTATCTTCATTTTGCTTCTGAGCTTCCTTTTCCATTTGGTTAATTTGACTTTTCAGGGCATCATTCTCTCTAATTAGATTCTGAATCTCCTTAGCCATTTTGCCAATTTTACTTTTTAAGATCTGTTCTCATCATTGAATTTTTTTCATTTTTTTTCTTCTACCTCTCTAATTTGGTTTTTAAAGTCCTCCTTGAGCTCTCCCAAGAATGTTTTTTTCAGCTTGAGACCAGTTCACATTCCCTTTTGAGGTTTCAGGTATGGATATAATGCATTTTGTCCTCTTCTGAATTGGCATTTTGATCTTACCTGTCTCCACAAAAAGAATCAATGTTATCCTTCTTCAGGTTGATTAACTTTTGCCTAGTTTTAAAGTGAACTTCTGCTTCTGGGGCTCAAGGTGCTCTGTCCCAGCCTTCTTTTTCTGGGAATTGTGGGCCTAGTTACTGACTTTGTGTGCTATGGCCTCTGGTTTAGTGAGATGTGGGGGAGGAGTGGTCTGGCTACTGGAAGTCTCCTCTTCTCCTAGTGCTGTACTAGAGCATGAGTGGTCTTAGCCCTTGTCAGCCACTTCCCCTGCCTGTATGAAAGCACTTCTGTGTTCCTGGTGTTGGCCCTTGCTTGTTCCACCCCCATGGGGTTCAGGAACTCCCTCTGTTTGGCTACTGAAGCCCCAGTTCCTGTTTCTTTATTTCAGGGTTTCTCCCAAGGGACTATAATCTGAGTAAGGAAGGTTGAGAGCCATTTTACATGGTCATCATGACTCCCAGAAGTTCAAGAAGGTGATTTTCAAACCTTTAAACTGCTTTCCAGATGCCATCTTGGCTCCCCCCCCAACCCCTGTTGTTGGTGTTTATACATATGCAATTGGAACATAGGAAAACAGTTTTAAATAATATTTATAGACTGTGAATTTAGGGTTGGAAGGGACATTTCATTTTACTAAGTCCAATCCCCCATTTTATAGTTTAGGAAACTGAGACATTTGGCAATTAAGTGATAGGCCTAAGGTTATGCTGATAGCTAGAGGCTGCCAAATGGAGTTGTTTGTTGAATTATGGACCTAGAGTGCAAAAGACCTGAATTCAAATCTAATCCCAGACACTTATTACCTGAGCGACCTTCTGCAAGTCTCGTAGGCTCAAAATGGTGAGAATAATTAAGATAAAAAAAGCACTTTGCAAACCTTAAAGTGCTATATGAAAATTAGCTATTATTAAATAGCAACTAGGTTGTGTAGTAGATGGAGTGCTGGACTGGAATCAGGAAGACTTGGATTAAACCTGGCCTCGGACATTTACTAGCTATGTTACCCTGGGCAAGTCACTTAACACTGTTTACCTGTTTCCTCATCTGTAAAATGAACTGGAGAAGGAAATGGCAAACCATTCTAAAATCTTTACCAAGAAAACCCCCAAATGGGTTCACAAAGAGTCAGATACAATTGAAAAATGACAACAACAAAAATTGTTTAAATAACAGAGGTACTACTTTAACCTTCTTATTCTATATCCTGTGCTTTTTTCACCTTACTACGCAGTGATAGAAACTAGGTTCAAAGCACAGAAAAGCTCACTCGCATAACACATGCACTCTGTGTACCAGAAGAACAATATCCTTGATGGTCTGGCTTCTTCTACATTTGATAACATAACTATTGTGTTGTGCATACTACTTGAAACAAGCCAAAATTTTGATATGATTTCATTTTGTGACAACCATAGTCATGTGGGAATTTTCTACTCCATCAATCAGTCAGTCAGTCGATCAGTTAACAAGCATTTATTAAGCTCCTAAGCACCAGGTTAACTATGCTATGGGGATACTATAAAATTCAAAACAGTCTTTTCTCCCAAGCAGCTAAACTAAGGGGGAAGATAACATGCAAACAACCATGTATAAACACACACATGCATATGCATACAGACAGATGTATATAGATGCATACTCATACAAATATGCATACATGTGTATATGTTTTACACATACATATGCATATATACATGCATGAATATACACACATATTAAATGTCACAGAAAGAATCACAAAACATTAAGGGGCTTATGGAAGGCTTCTTTTAACATTAACCAAGATTTTCTGAGAAACGTCGTTCCTAGAGGGATTATTGTTGACTCCTGACAGTGTAGCACAAGCTTCTTAACATTATTAAAATAGAAATAAGACCAGAAACAATGCAACTGTTACCAATTGTTAAAACAAAACAAAACAAATGTTTGTTGTGGGTATGGCAATAGAATGACTGAAAACATGTAGATCAGGGGAAAAAGATTTTTTTTTCCTTGATGAAACTCATTCTTTTCTTTCTCAAAACAATTGTCAGATGAAGGTCAGGTGAACATTGTGAGATTCTAAAATCCATGCCACTCAAAATGTTTTGTAGATCTCTTAGTTCCAGTGGGCCTGGAAGTCATCCCCCATTGAGAGAATAATGAATTCTGATCAATATGTAGACTGAGAAACCGATTGTTTTTTTTTCTGGAAATTACAGAAGTTCCCAAAGAGAAATGTAATGCTACAACATAACCTTGAGAATTGCCACAACATGGCATCTACAGGAGAGGTTAAGAAATTCATCTAAGAGATAGACATGAACATAGTTAAATAGCCTGGAGATTTGTCTGATTTAAACCCTATTGAAAATCTATTGAGCAGTCTAGACTCGGAAGAATGAAAAGTTCATCAGAGGCATACTTAATATCCAAAGTGATACAGTGAAGTTTCATGTTGAAGAAGTAAATAATGTATCAAATGTCTGGAAGCTCAATGTCCAATCACATAAAAGAGATGATTTCAGGAAAAGGAGGATATATTGAATATGAAAAGGTTGATAAAGATATAAAAAGGTGAGATTAATTGCATAAATCAAAATTGAATAATTTACTTTGTCCCAGTTAATTTGCCCACCACTGTTAAATATTTTTAACTGTCTAGTGGCAGAAGGATTCCTCCTTATTAAATTTTGATAGTTGGGGCAAGGTCCTGCTTACCATGCCCTTATTGTGCCTCTGGTAAGGTACTCTGAGAAAAACAAGAGCTAAAACAACAAAATAAAACAAAACTCACTGGACTTGGAGGGATCTGATTTGGGTTGCAATTCTACTACTCCCACCTGTGTGACCTTCGGCAAGTCACTTCATGAGCCTTAATTGCCTCCTCTGTAAAATGAGGAGGTATTGTCTAGATGGCTTCTAAGGTATTTTCCATTCCTAGATGATATGGAGGGTAACAGTTTTCTTGTTACCACTGCAGCTACAGCCACATTCAAACTCAAAGAACAATATTCCTGATTACAAAGAAATGAGAAATACACTGATGACAAATAGGATTTCTTAAGTACCATGGAAGAAAGGAGTTTTTCTTTTTATCAATCTGACAATCATGAATTTAAGTCCTTATTTCTTTTTTTTTCTCCTTTTCAATAAGACATGAGCTACTGCTATTTAGGACATATTCAGAAGGAAGCATACTTGGGCCTTATTTTCCCAGCTTGGAGAGCTACTCTCAGAATCCTCTAATTTCAGCATAAATTCTATGGAGCAAAATTAGTTTTTGAAAGCTAAAAATTTTAACTGGATATTCCTTTTGAAAATAATCAAATGGGCAATCTGTACAAATAGACAGACAGACAGATAGATGATAGACAGACAGATAGGTAGGTAGATAGATAGATAGAAAAGTAGATAGATAGATAGATAGATTATTAATTAGCCAAGCTGGAATATACTGTAAGAGTCCTCATCCTGCCTTCATTGAAATGATAAGCCTGAAAAGTTTGTAACAAATGACATAAAACTATTTATTTGAATGTAGAAGATGGCTAAATGCCTCCATTCTTTTTCAACACAATGAAAACTTATTTAATCCTCTTCATTAGAGGAGCTATTCAGAAATCCTCTTGACTATGAAGAAGAACCAAAGCTACCAGAGTACAACAATAAATGGTATCCTCAAAAGCAAGTGATAGATTCACTTTTTTGGGAAACAATGTTTCTCCTTCATTCTCTTCTACTAAGAACATTGGAATAAAAATAAGGTCTTTGTTGCTTAACAATCCAAATGCTTCTGCTACTTAGTCCAATACTAGGGTCAGAATTCCCAGTTAGTGACATCATCTGCCTGCTGGGAAATAACAAACCCAGCCCACCCTGCTTTTCCCACTCATCCCTCCAAGGGTTTCAGAAATGCTGGAAACTCCCCTCTATCAATGCAGTTTGGCAAGTTTATAGTCTTAAGAATTGACTGGAAAAGAGATGAGGTTAGTTGCCCAATATCACTTAGTAAGTATGTCTGAAGTTGAATGAAGATCTCCCTAATCCTAAAACCAGCTCTCTACCCTACTAGGCCACGTTGCCTCTCATTATTCTTATCCAGTGTTATTTGTTAGCAGTATTAGGTTTTTTGATATTGATTTTGTTGTGAATAAGACTAATATATAAATACTATCTGTTGGATAAGAATAATCATCATATAGCCAGGCCATTCTCTATACTCTAAATTTTCTAATGTCCCCCTGTATATGAATAGGTGAGAAAGTGAAGAGTGCAAATGTTCAAGTATTCAAGAACCTCAATTATTTTTAGCATTTAACCAAAAAAAAATCAAAGCTATAATCACAGATTTACAAACTTACTCCACCAAAAGCGAGAAACAAAATTCCCCCCTCTTTCCCAGACAACGTCATTTGTCTAGATGCAAATTTCAACAGGGAAAACAGTCTAGCTCTGAGCATGCCCAGATCTGATAACATTTAGGCACCTAGCATCCTAGGTTTTCCTACCACTTGAGTGAGTAGGGCTGATTGCCGCAGGTGAATGCCAGGGACCTGGGCCACATGGGGCTTTTCCTTTTGGGGGGTCCAGACACCAAAGACAGAACCCATCCCCATAAGAACCACCGTTGCTGGTCTGTATAACAAGAAGAAGCTGTGTCTTTAAAACTGGCCAGATTGAGATAACTGGTTCTTTCCTTCTGCATCCAGAGTGAAGATCACAATTCTCCCAGATCACATGTAGTATGAACTGACTGGAGTGGGGACAGGGAGGCTTCTACCTCCCTCTTTTACCCAATACCATGAATTTTAAAATATATAAATTAACTTTAAAGAACTGGAAATTAAGACCACACTGATTTCCCTAATTCTCAAAAAACCTCATATTTTTGAAACTATAACTGAGTTGCAAATAACATATATGCTATGTATATGTGGTGTGTGGGTGTGGGTGTGGGTGTGGGTGTGTCTGTATGTCTGGGTATACACACACTTTTAGTGAACACAGAAATGATAAGGACAGAGACTGGAAATTGCTCAGCACTGAATTACCATAAATTATAAAAATCATATTCTGTAGGTTAGGAGACAATATGTTTCTTACAATTCTCTCTCTTGTTTGTCTATTAACATTAGAACCCTATTAATTATTGAGGCTTCTGAAGGAAAAATTAGGCAATATCATTTTTGTTATTATTAAAGATGAGATTGGTTAATTGAATTTTCTGAATATACATTAGCCCATTATTCAATTGAACAAAAAATAGTTGGCTGAATTGATTTAATGTCACTGAAAAATAGGGGTAGAAAGCTATTGGACATTTTATTTTTGTAACAAACTGTTTTCCACATATGTGCCTCCATTTTCCTTATTTTTAAAATGTCAAGTAAAAAGCTAAGGAAAAAGATAAAAAACCTGATTGTTCACCTATTCTTTTATCAAAATTTGAGGATTATATTCAGTTGTTACTAATGACTTTAGGGTTAAAAACCTAGAAAGGACTATACCTGTTAAACTATATAATGCTCAACAAAACCACTTTGGATTTGAGTGAGTTTGTCCCTTTCAGCAAAGTCTTTGATTTGGCAATAATTTGCCATCAAGAGCAGAATAGTCAAGTTTGATAAATATACTACAAGAACACCTTAATACCACTGTATTCAGAAATCTGGATCTTCCACTAAGTACATGTGTAAAGCTGGGCCAAACACTTTCCTTAGCTGACCTTCATTTTCCTCAACTGTAAAATAAAAAGTTAGACCAAAATATCACTAAACTCCTACTCAGTTTTAAATCCTGTGATTCTGTGAATTGTGACTAAGTGCTTAATGGAGAACTGCCATTAAATACCATGCATTAAAGATGTGACAAAGAATGAGCAGCTGGGTCCTCCTGTTATTACCAAAGGAGTCACTAGAAAAGACCTGGTTTAGGATTCAGGGGACATAGGTTCACATGCTACCTCTGAGGCTTACTCTCTTGTTATTATAGGCAAGCCCCTTAATACTTTCCTGACCTTGCCTCTTCTGTAAAATGAGACATTAGTAATAATATCTAAGATGTCTCTTAGAACTATAATCCTTTGACAAACCTCATATTTATAAAGCATTTTACAAGCATTACCCATATGATCCTTAAAATAATCCTCTGAAACAAGTATGTAAATATTTTTCTCCCATCAGAGTTGGGAACACTGAGGCTGAATGAAGAAATAGCCTGTACAAGGTCATCCAGCCATAAAGTGGCAAAGTCAAGATTCCAATTCAGTTCTCCTGATTTCAAATTCAGAGGTTCTTTCATCACATGACACTGTCTCCCTGGCCATGATAATGAAAACCTGAAGTTAATATAGCTGAAATCTGAAGGAGGAATAAGTAGGGGCAAAACGTATTACTATAAGGATCCAAACTTGGTAAAATGCCTAAGAGAAAGCAAAAGCAAAAGGAGTTGAAGAAAAAAGTTTTTACTTCTAAAGAGATTTAGCATATAATCACCAGCAGTATTTTTACAGAAAAGTTAAAATAAAACAGGTCCATTGCTGTTATTGTGGAAATGAATAAGTATTCAATAGCCACATTTTAGAAATACTTTCATCCTATTAACCCCTAAGTAAATGTGAAAAAAAAACTAATCACTATCATTTTTAGTCTTACTCTAAATAGTACTTAAACTTTTCTTATCATCACTATAATCATTTTTCTTGCTAATAAATTAATGGCATGAAGAAATAGGAGATTAATTCCAGATTTATCACACCTCTGTAGTACATAATAAATCAACACCTTACCTTGTTTGCCCTTTCTGATAATAATCTCCCAGCTAAGTCAGTTCTCCCACAGTGCCATGAACTTCCTGTTTGCTCTCTCTCCTTCTATTACAGTGTCTCAGTATCATACATCATTTATTTTTAGCTTTGCCTGAAAATTATATCATCACTGATAGCTTCCACATTGTGTTGGGATGAAAAGTTTCCCTGTTCACCTTCAACAATGCCAATTGTTCTAGTTGTTCAGCATTCATATTTGTTCTTCCATGGGTCACCACATTTCCAGCTGCATGAAAATCGCTTTTGCAAAGCAAACAAATGCCATTCTAAATCATGTGCAGCTGTGGCTTTCCATGAGGAGTAGACCAGACAGAGAAAAGTTTTAATTTTCTTGGAAAGAGATTTTTTTTTAAAGGAAGGTCTTTTTTGGTAGCAGGAACTAGTTTTTTTTTATATTGAAGGCTGCACTTCTAACTTGACTAGCCCCATTTAGGATCAATTTCATTTGATAATATCAGAAGAATGAGAGGCAGAAAGGAATAGTTCATTTGGATGCCTTTTCCTCTATATAAATGGCATGTACTTTCAATATCAACACACTATTAACTTCTTTTGTCAGCATTTCCTTTTCCTTTTAGGTGTCAAGCTTATAATTCTGGGTAACATTAGTGCAAGAGTAGGCACAGTTTTCCAGACATGGCTGGGGGTCCTTGGGAGGAATGGAGTTGGAAACAGCAACACAATGGTCACTTAATACTAAAAACTTGTATGTTTCATGACCTTCTCATCACCAACCGTGTCTTCTACATACTTAAATGCAATAAAACATTGTGGATGCACCCTTGTAGCAAACATTGGCCTTAAACAGAAACAGACTTTAATAATAGAGTATGTCATTGTAAGGAGAAGAGATAGACAGAATGTGAAAGTGATGAAGGTGATGTGCGGTGCAGAGTGCTGGCCTGATCAAAAACATCCTCTCCAAACTAAATACTCTTATTTAACAAAAACCACAGCCCCAAAGCAAAAACCAAAATG
Source organism: Trichosurus vulpecula (assembly GCF_011100635.1). Taxonomy (NCBI): domain Eukaryota; kingdom Metazoa; phylum Chordata; class Mammalia; order Diprotodontia; family Phalangeridae; genus Trichosurus; species Trichosurus vulpecula. The sequence goes on along the minus strand of NC_050573.1, from coordinate 218,625,249 downwards.
AATGCAAAAACAAAAACAAAAAAAAACTATAAGAAGATTTAATGTCAACAGATTAGAGAGTTGCTCCAAGTTAGAAATTTGTTGCTAGCTTGGAGAGAAAGTTGAGATCACACACAGTTAACAACGATGGAGCAGAAAAAGAATGGATGGCTTTTGGAAAATTGGTCCACATCACCACAGTTAATTATTTGGGCCTGAAATCTCAAAACCACCAAGACTGTTTTAATGAAAATGATTGTGAAATTCGGAAGCTGATAAATGACAAATGAGAACTCCACAGGCTTTATCAGCAAGATCGTCCACCCATCTCTAAAAGGCAGTGTTTAAGTCCACCAAAATTAAAGTGCAAGCAAGGCTTAGAAAGATGCAGGATTCTTGGCTAAATAAGAAGGCAGATGAAATTCAGTTTTACACTTATAGTAACCATCCAAAGCACTTTTATGATTCCCTGAAGCTATTTATGGTCCAAAAACCTATGATGCATCTAAACTTCTCAGTACTGAAGGAGCCACATTGATTAGTAATAGGGATATGATCCTAGAGAGATGGGCTGAATATTTCCATAGTAGTCTCAACAGATTGTCATCAATCAATGCTGGAGCCATTGATTGTATACCTCAGGTTGAAGTCAATCCCTCTCTGGCCAAACTTCCAAAGGAAAAAGAGGCTCTGAATGCCATTAGGCTCCTCTTGTGTGGTTAAGCTCCTGGTGCTTATTCTTTTCCAACTGAGATTTACAAGACAGGTGGTTCATTCAAAAGCTAACTAAAATTTTCCAAGTTATATGGCAAGGGGAGTTTATCCATCAGAGTTCAAGGGTGCCTCCACTGTCCATATCTTTAAAGGAAAGGGAAGTAGATTATCCTATGACAATCACAAGGGGTATCTCTTTTAGTAATTGCTGGCAAGATTCTTGCCAGCCTCCTTAATAGGTTCCTTCACTTAGAAGATAGTCATCTACCTGAGAGCTAGTGTGACTTCGGAAAGGGGCAAGGAATGGTTCATATGGTATTTGCTGCCTGACAACTCCAGAAAAATGCCAGAACAGAGGTCTGAATATAACATTTGTCTATCTGTTCAAGGCTTTTGATACTGTCAGTCATGAGAGTTTGTGGAAAATCATGGCAAAATATGGGTACCCAGAGAAGTTCATCAGTACTCTATGTTGATTTCATGACAAAATGCTTGTCTGGGTTCTAGATGACAGATGATGCTCTTATGCTTTCCTAGCCATCAGTGGAATAAAGTAGGGCTGTGTGCTTGCTCCCATGATTTTTAGCATGAAGCTTTCAGCAATGTTGTTAGATAACTTCAATGAGGAAGAAAATGGCATCAAGATCAGCTACTGTACTAAGAGTAAATTATTTAACTTGAAAAGGTGATAAGGCCAGACTTTTTAAAATGGAGAGAGAGTTGGTGCATGGTTGTTGTTTTTCTTTTCCTTGTTGTTCACAGATGATTGTTCACTCAATGTAGTCTCTGAGGCTGAGAAGCAATAGATTATGGATCAATTCTCTGCTGCTTGTGCTAATTTTGCCCTGAAAGAATTAACACCACCAAAATAAAGTTTCTCCACCAGCTAGCATCATACCATCCATGTGTGGAACCATCAGTTACAGCAAATGGAGAATTATTGAATGCTGCGCATAAGTTCACCTACCTTTGCAGTATACTTTCCAGGGATGTACATATAGATTGTGAGGTTGGCACACACATTTCTAGAGGCAGTTCAGTGTTTGGGAGGTTCCAAAAGAAAGTTTGGGAGAGAAGAAGATTACCTACCAAAATGAAGGTTTATGGAGGTGTTATGCTGACATTGTCATTTTATGCCCATGAAATCTGGGCAGTATGCCAGAGTCATGCCATGAAACTGAATCAATTCCACTTGAATTGTCTTAGGAAGATCTGAAGATCCATTACCTGGAAAGATAAAGAGATGGAGACTGAGGTCCTTTTTTGAGCTAAACTGCAAGCATTCATACTCTACTGCAGAGAGTGTGATTCTGATGGGCTGGCCATGTTGTTTGAATGCCAAATGTATATTTGCCTAAAAGACTATTTTAGAGAGAGTTCATACGAGGCAAGTCACATATACGCAGTCAGAGGAAATGATAGGAGGATACTCTCAAGTTCTCTCTGAAGAATTTTAAAGTTAATTGAATGACATAGGAGACACTAGCAAAAGACTATCCAGCATGGCAGGCCTGCATCAAAGAAGGCACCATACTCAAAGAGCAAGGCAGAATTGCAGTAGCTCAAAGAAAATGTGAGAAGCACAAATGTAAAGTCATCTCTACTCCAAATGTACACGTGGACTATTGGTGTCCAACCTGTGGTCAAGCCTTCCTAGCTCATATTGGTCTGATCACTTACAGTGTGACACACTGTTCCTTGACACCAACATATTGGTGATGTTATTTTGGTCCTCTATGAGAACAAAGACAATAGTCACTTAAAAATCCTCTATTTCATTTAATCCTCTATTCCAATAGTTTTCCCAATGAGATATTTCATATTTTCTTCTATTTTTCATTCTTTTGATTTTGTTTGATTTGTTTCTTGTTGTCTTATGGAATCATTAGCTTCCATTTTCCCAGTTCTAATTTTAAGGAATTATTTTCTTCAGTGAACTTTTATATCTATACCCACCCCCCCCCACCCCAAATCTGGCCAATTCTGCTTTTCAAGGAGTTCTTCTCTTTGGTAGATTTTCATGCCTCTTCTACCATGTGGCCTATTCTGTTTTTTAAGGTACTGTTTGTTTTCAGTATTTTTCGCACTTCTTTTATCAAACTGTTCACCTCATTTTTCATGATTTTCTTCCATCACTCTCATTTCTATTCTCAATATTTTTACTCCTCCAGGGATTCTTTTTAGTCCAAGGTCAATTTACATTTTTCTTTGAGACTCAGGATGTAGCAATTTTGACTTTGTTGTCTTCTTCTGAGTTTGCGTTTTGATTTTCCTTGTCGACATTGTAACTTTCTATGGTTATGTTCTTTGTTGTTGTTTATTTTTCCAGACTGTTTCTTGACTTTTAATTCTATGTCAAAGTTGGGCTTTGTTTCTGAGGCAAAGTGGGAACTGTCTCAATCTTCAGACTGCATTCAGGGCTATTTTTTGTTACTGCTTTCAGGGCTATTTCTGGACAACTATATGTTTTCAGTTCCTCCAAGGTGATATGATCTAAGGAGAGGTTTGTTTACTATTCTCCTGGCCTGTGCTCTGATCTATGTGTGACCACGAATACTCTTTTCTACCCTGAAACTGTCACAAGGGCCCCCACTAAACCATTGCTACAAGCTCTGGGTTGCTAGTTCTCCTTTTTGCTCTGGGACTACAACCCAGGACTGTGACCCAGATCTACATATAGACAATGTGACAGAATTATGTACTTAATGCCAACAAAGGGACTCTGTATTCTCCTTTTGATCAGTTGTCTGACTCCCTTACTTTTGTGGGATCAGAGCTCTGGTAGCCACTGATGCTGCTGCTAGGTCAGTTGCTTCTAAGGCCAGCTGTTTGTTTGCTGGGGCATGACTTAGGATGACACAGCCTTCTCTGGACTGTCTACTTTCACTCCATCACAATAGACCTTTCCTCTGGACATTCTAAGTTGTTTCAGGCTGATAAATAATTCCACCCTATCCTTTCATGGATTCTGCCTCTCCAGAATTCATTTTGAAGCATCATTTAAAGTTGTTTAAAGGGAAATTTCAAATAGCTCAAGTGGGTCCCTGCCTTTTCCCTGCCTTGTTGACTATGTCCCAGGAAAAGCTTTCCTTTTTATGGGGCAGGACATGGACTTTGAGCCTCACTCACATTTCCATCTTTAGTTCTGCTTGGTTTTAAATCAACAGAACAAGAAGTCCCTGATACCGCGTACTTCTTGGTGCCCCATCCCTGCTTTTCAGCTTCTTTTAGTATATTATCTTTCCCCCTTTGACTGTAAGTTCTATGAGGGTGGAGACTTATTTTTATTATTGATATTGTTATTATTAGTAGTAGTAGTAATAGTATCCCCAGAGTTTAGCACAGGGCCTGGCATTTGCTAGGCACTTAATAAATATTTGAATTGAATTAGTAGCCTACTGGGAGTGACTAAAGATTATTTCTTTTTTGCACATGGAGGTAACATGAACAGATCTACCTATCTCTCTCTTTTCAGAGGGAAAGAATAGAGAGTAGAATAGATGTATCAAGAAGGAGAAGGTTTGGAACATCCTTCACACTGCTGCTATACTAAATTTCCTTATGAATGACAAAGATCTGTTCACTTCACTTATGGACTTTAAAAAAAATTTATTTCTAATTTATGGAATAAAACAAGCATTTCCATAACATAATGTGATAAAAAGAGATGATCACACATGAAACCGAAAACCTTATATGTACAACTTGCTATTATATATATATATATGTGTGTGTGTGTGTGTGTGTGTGTGTGTGTGTGTGTGTGTGTATACATATACATATATATGTAATAAACTTAGCATGCAAATTTCTACTTTTCTATCTTACTCTCTGGTTCTAAGATATCCAGGAAGTTTCCCTGTGTGATTTCTTAAAAATATCCTCTGAGCTGTTTTTTTGACCATGGCTTTCAAGTAGTAGAACAATTCTTATATTATCTCTGTTTGGTCTTTTTATTAAGATCAGTTGCTTTTGTAATGAGACACTTTACTTTCTCTTCTATTTTTATTTTACTTTTTACTATTTTTAAAACTCTTTTGACTTTGTTTTGTTGCTTCTTGATGTCTCATTGGGTCATTAGCTTCCAATTATTCAATTCAAATTTTAAGGAATTATTTTCTTCTTTGACCATTTGTATTGTTTTTTTTCCCCTTTGGCCAATTATGGTACTTTTTTTGTTTCTTTTTTTTTGAGGGGGGGAAGGCAGGGCAATTGGGGTTAAGTGACTTGCCCAAGGTCACACAGCTAGTACATGTGTCAAGTGTCTGAGCCCGGATTTGAACTCAGATCCTCCCGGCTCCAAGGCCGGTGCTCTACTCACTGCTCCATCTAGCTGCCCCCAATTATGGTATTTAAGGAGTTCTTTTCTTCTGTGAACTTTTGTGCCTTTTTTTATCCTTTTGGCCAATTCTGTTTTTAAGGGTGTTTTTTTTTGCCTCTTTTACAAAGCTAATTCTCTTTTCTTATTTTCCTTACATCACTCTCATTTCTTTTACTTTTTCTTTTTCTTTTCTTTTTTTTTTTACTAAGGCAGTTTTCCTTTATTTTTTTTTCTTAATTAATTTATTTTTAGTTTTCAACATTCATTTCCACAGGACACTCCTCATCTCTCCTCTCCCCCGACCTCAAGATAGCATGCATTCTGATTACCACTTCCTCCAGTCTGCCCTCCCTTCTATCAACCCCCCACCCCTGTAACTTTCTCCCTTACTTTCTTATACAGCAAGATAGGTTTTTATGCCCCATTGCCTGTATAGATTATTTCCAAGTTGCATGTAAAAACAATTTTTAACATTTGTTTGTAAAACTTTGAGTTCCAAATTCTCTCCTTTCTTCTCTCCCCACCCACCCTCATTGAGAAGTCAGACAATTTAATATAGGTTATACATGCATAGTTAAGTAAAACACTTCCATAATAGTCATGCTGTGAAAGACTAACTATATTTCCCTCCATCCTATCCCACTGCCCATTTATTCTATTTTCTCCTTTGACCCTGTCCCTTTTCAAAAGTGTTGACTTCTGACTATCCACTCCCCCAATCTGCCTTCCCTTCTACAAACCCCCCTCTTATCCCCTTCCCCCTATTTTCTGTAGGGGAAGTTACCCAATTGAGTGTGTATGCTATCCCCTCCTTAAGCCAAATCTGATGAAAGTAAGGTTTGCACGTTCCCTTTCACCTCCCACCTCTTCCCCTCCATCGTAACACCTTTTTCTTGACTCTTTTATGTGAGGTAATTTATTCTATCTCTCCCTTTCTCCTTCTCCCAATATATTGCTCTCTCACCCCTTAATTTTATTTTTTTAGACATCATCCCTTCATCTTCAACTCACCGTGTGCCCTCTGTCTATAGGTGTGTATGCATGTGTGTGTATATGTATATACATTATATATATATATATATTTATATGTGTGTGTGTATGCATGTGTGTATGTATATGTAAATGTATATGTATGTGTGCATGTGTGTATGTGTGTGTATATATATATGGGTGTGTATAGATAGATAGATAGATAGATAGATAGATAGATAGATAGATAGATAGATATAGATATAGTTGTTTTTGAAAGTTAAATTTTCTATTCACCTCTGGTCTTTTCATCAAGAATGCTTGAAAGTCCTCTATTTCATTAAATATCCATTTTGTCCCCTGAAGTATTATACTTAGTTTTGCTAGGCAGGTGATTCTTGATTTAAATCCTAGCTCCTTTGACCTACAGAATTTCATATTCCAAACCCTCTGATCCTTAATGTAGAAGCTGATAGATCTTTTGTTATCCTGATTGTGTTTCCACAATACTGGAATTGTTTCTTTCTGGCTGTTTGCAAAGTTTTCTCCTTGACCTGGGAACTGTGGAATTTGGCTACAATACTCCTAGAAGTTTTCCTTTTGGGATCTTTTTCAAGAGGCAATTGGTGGATTTTTTCCATTTCTATTTTACCTGCTGGTTCTAGAATATCAGGGCAGTTTTCCTTGACAAATTTCTTGAAAGATGATGTCTTTCAGGTAGTCTAATAATTTTTAGATTATCTTTCCTGGATCTATTTTCCAGATCAGTGGTTTTTCCAATGAGATATTTCACATTGTCTTCCATTTTTCATTCTTTTGGTTCTGTTTTATAATTTCTTGATTTCTCATAACATCATTAGTTTACATTTGCTCCATTCTAATTTTAAAGAATTATTTTCTTCAGTGAGCTTTTGGACTTCCTTTTCTATTTGGCCAACTCTGCTTTTTAAAACATTCTTCTCATTGACTTTTTGGGCCTTTTTTACTATTTGACTTAGCCTATTTTTAGAGCATTATTTTCTTCAATATTTGGGGGTTCCTTTAGCATGCTCTTGACTGGTTTTTCATGATTTTCTTGCATCACTCTCACTTCTTTTCACATTTTTTCCTCTACTTCTTTTATTTGATTTTCCAAATCCTTTTTGAGCTCATCCATGGCCTGAGACCAATTCATATTTTTCTTGGAGACTTCTGATGTAGGATCTTTGACTTTGAAGTTCTTCTGGTTGTATATTTTGGTCTTCTTTGTCACCAAAGTATGATTCTATAATCTGAATTTTTAATACTGTTTGCTCATTTTCTTAGCCAATTACTTGATTTTTGAGCTCCTTGTCAAGGTAAGACTCTGCTTCCAGAGTGGAGAGTTCACTGTCCCAAACTTCAGGGGTTTTATGCAGCAATTTTCAGAGATACTCCTAGGCACTTGTGAATTTTCAGTTCTTCTAAGGTAGTATGATGAAGATGGCGGCGGGTAAGCAGGGACTAGAGTGAGCTCTGTACCGAGTCCCTCCAAAAACCTATAAAAAATGGCTCTGAACCAATTCTACAATGGCAGAATCCACAGAACAGCAGAGAGAAGCAGGGCTCCAGCCCAGGACAGCCTGGATGGTCTCTGGTTGAGGTCTATTCCACACGGAGCTGGGAGGTGGGAGCTGGGAGCTGGGAGCTGGGAACAGAGTGGAGCAGAGCCCAGCCTGAGCGGCATGGAACAACCAAACTTGGAGTCGGGCGGATGGGGCCCCTAGCGCCCTGAATATGTGAGCTGCGGCAGTTACCAGACCCCTCGACCCACAAACACCAAAGCCTGTGGAGAAGGTTAGTGGGAAAAGCTGCGGGAGTGGAAGGAGTTCATGGTTCGGCTTCCAGCCCCGGGGGCAGTGGAGGTGGGGCAGCTACACCTGTTGTTACTTCTGGCTCCAGGCCGACCTGGTGGGAGGAAATAAGTGGCGGATCAGAACAGGGGTGCACAGCCTGCCGAAGATCTAAGCCCAGTCCGAGTTGGGGGTTGGGGAAGGAGCAGTGCTGGTGTGGCAGAGCTGGTACCTCGCCCCCAAATGTGGAACATAGAACTCGTTAGTCTACAAGCAGTCATACCCCACTGAAAAACTCAAGGGTCAAGTTAGTTGGTTGGGAATATGGCCAGGCAGCGAAAGCACACCCAGATTCAGTCTCAGACATTGGATTCTTTCTTTGGTGACAAAGAAAACCAAAACATACAGCCTAAAGAAGACAACAAAGTCATAGAGCCTATGACAAAAGCCTCCCAGAAAAACAGGAACTGGCCCCAGGCCATAGAAGAACTCAAAAAGAAGTTGGAAAAGCAAGTTAGAGAAGTAGAGGAAAAATTGGGAAGAGAAATGAGAAGGATGCGAGAAAACCATGAAAAACAAGTCAATGACTTGCTAAAGGAGACCCAAAAAAATACTGAAAAATACACTGAAGAAAACAACACCTTAAAAAACACACTAACTCAAATGGCAAAAGAGCTCCAAAAAGCCAATGAGGAGAAGAATGCCTTGAAAGGCAGAATTAGCCAAATGGAAAAGGAGGTCCAAAAGACAACTGAAAAAAATACTACTTTAAAAATTAGATTGGAGCAAGTGGAAGCTAGTGACTTTATGAGCAATCAGGATATTATAAAACAGAACCAAAGGAATGAAAAAATGGAATACAATGTGAAATATCTCATTGGAATGGAGGTAATCAAAACAAACACTTTGGAAGGGGGACAGGGTCAAGGGAGAAAATTCAATAAAGCGAGATGGGTTGGAAGGGAGCAAAATGTAGTTAGCCTTTCACAGCATGAGTATTGTGGAAGGGTTATACATAATGATACATGTGTGGCCTAGGTTGAATTGCTCGACTTCTTGGGGAGGGTGGGTGGGAAGGGAAGAGGGGAGAGAATTTGGAACTCAAAGTTTTAAAAACAGATGTTCAAAAACAAAAAAAAGTTTTTGCATGCAACTAGAAAATAAGATACACAGGCAATGGGGCATAGAAATTTATCTTGCCCTACAAGAAAGGAAGGGAAAAGGGGATGAGAGGGGAGGGGGGTGATAGAGGGGAGGGTTGACTGGGGAACAGGGCAACCAGAATATATGCCATCTTGGAGTGGGGGGAGGGTGGAAATGGGGAGAAAATTTGTAATTCAAACTGTTGTGAAAATCAATGCTGAAAACCAAATATGTTAAATAAATAAATTTAAATACTAAGGTAGTATGATCAAAGGAGAGATGTTTACTCTTCTGGCCTGCTCTCTGGTTTGTGAGTGACCTCAAGCACTCTTTTATGCCTTTGAAGTGTGAGGGGGATTCTCTCTTCACAGCTACCACAAGTTCTGGGATGCAAGCACTCCTCCTCACCCAAAGACCACCACCCAGGACTCTGACCCAGATCCAAGCAGGGCAAAGCAAGAGAATCCTGCCTCAGTTGCCATTAAAGAGATCCCTGCAATCACCCTCTGATCAGATGCTTTATATCCCCACCATCTATGTGCCTTGAGCTCCAGAAGCAGCTGCTACTGCAGCCCTGCTTCTTCCGCCACCTCTGCTGCCCCAGGGCTTGGGTTAGACCATGGTCCTCTCTGATCCATGTCTGACAGAGCTTTCCCACAGACCTTTCACTTTGTCTTTGGTGTTTGTGGGTTGAGAAGTGTCGACTACCATAGCTGCCAGTGATTCAGTCCCCTGAGGCCTGCTCCAGTCCCATCTGTGCTGACACAGCCCATGCTGGACTATACTCTGTTTCCAGCTGGGTGTGGTAGACCCTTCCTGTTGGCCTTCCAAGATGTCTTGGGCTGGAAATTTGTTTCACTCTGTTATTTTGTGGGTTCTGTAACTCTAGACTTTGTTTAGAGTCATGTTTACAGGTATTTGGAGGGGTTTGGGGGAGAGCTCAAGCAAGTGGCTGCTTTTACTCTGCTATCTTGGCTCTTCTCCCCATCACTCTCATTTCAATTTCCATTTTTTTCTACCACTCTTATGTCTTTCTTTAGCTCTTCTAGGAATTTTTGTTAGACTTGTGTCAAATTAGAATTGTTTTTCCTTTGAAGCTTTGTTTGTAGCTATTTGTATGTTGTCTTTTTGGTCAAGTTCCTTCATTGTTATTTGATCATTTTTTTCAGTACATATTATGACTTTTACCTTTATGTTAACATTGGGTTCTGCTTCTGTGGGATGAGGAGGCACTATCCTTAGCTTCAGGTTTGATACCGTGGCTTTTTTTAGAGCTATTTTGGGGGTTTGTTAGTTTTCAGTGCTTCCAAGCTGGTGTGATCCAGGCAGAGGTGTGGTCACTGATCTCCTTGTCTGGGGTTTGGTCTTTACCCAGGAAGGGCTTTTGTTCCTCTGCCACCACAAGTGTTACTGGTCCTAAGAACACTGAAACTGGGACCAGGACCCTTGATAAATTGTGAATTTCCACAAGCACTCCCCTCTTCCTTGGACTTGTGACTACTGCTCTCCTGAAGTCACAAGCATTAGTACTCCTCTCTACCCTGGAACTGTAACCCAGAAGTGTGCACAAGTAATGAAGTTTCACAGTTGTCCTATGCCCAGTGCCAGCAAAATACCCCTAACTACCGATCTACCTAGATGTCCCTCAAGTATTTACTCTCTTTTCTTGCCAAATTCTGATTTTACTTAAGTTATACCTCTGACATCTACCTCATTCCCTCCTCTGTCATGAGCACCACCCTAGTATAGTCTTTCATCACCTCATGACATGGTTACTGTTATAGCTTACTGGTTGGTCTCTTTGCCAATAATCTCTCCTCATTGTCATCCATTCTTCACTCAGCCTTCAAAGTGACCTTCTTATAGAGTAGGTCTGATCATATTACTACCTCCTCCTTTTCAATAAACTCTAGTGACTCCTTATCTTCTTCAGAATTAAAAATAAGATTCTCTGGCATATAAATCCCTTCACAAAATTGTCCCATCCTACCTTTTTAGTCTTCTTATACCTTACTTCTCCTCTTATCCTTGATGTACTCTGAAATCCAGTGACACTGGCTTCCTTAATGTTCCTTGAACAACATACTCCATCGTTGGACTCCAGGAATTTTTGCTGTCTGTCCTCCATCTTGGAATGTTCTTTTTCCTTATTGCCAATTCCTGGTTTTCCTGACTTCCTTCAAGTCCCAGTTAAAATCTCACCTTCTATAGGATGCTTTTCCCACAATCTCTCTTAATTCCAGTACCTTCTGTGTATTGGTGAAGGGTTAATGAGATATAAAGATCTTCTCTGTACCTTTGTGGGTTTATGTGACTATACATGTTGTCCTTTCTCCTTGGAACAGGGGCCGTGTTCCCAGGACTAAAGGTCAGATTATAGGTGGCTCATTCCTCTTCCTGGAAGACTTGGCCACCCTTCTAGGAATGTATACAATCAATCCTGTGTCCTTTTTGAACACAGACATTTTGCGTTATCAATCATGGATGTCTTGCTCCTTTGAACTCTGGCCCTGTCCACAGCTGCAACATATCCTATGGCAAGTCCCTAAAGCCTTGGTGCTAAGCCAATCAGGTGCTGCATCATATAGGCTCTGATGCCTTCTGGCCCTGAGCTTATCAGTTGCTAAAACACACTGCACCAATTTTTTCTTTGTTTGAAACTACATATATTCTGGGAAATTGATATTTTTCCTTGGGGGTTCTTTCATGGGAAGGACACTTCACCTGAGTCATTTTGTTTCCTGGTGGGGACTCTGGGGCTGTTATCAAAGGGCCTCCCAGTCCATGAACCCAGATGTTGGTGCTTCCCTGGTTTGGTGATGTATATAAATATTTCTACTACTCTGTTAAATTTTATCTTTATCTTTCTATACTTCTCTAATGCTGCTTTATATTGTCATGTGCAGAACAAATATTATACTTATTTTAGTGATGAGTGCTTATTATACTTTGCAATCCAATCCTGAAAATTACTTGCAGCAGCTGCAAGTATCTCCCTAATGATACAATTGGTGATTTGCAATTTATCTTGTAAAATTTGTTTGTACATAATCATTCTCATATTGTATACCCCTATAGACTTTGAACTCCTTGAGAGCAGGAACTATCTTTTACTTTTCTTTGTATTCCCAGCCCTTAAGAGGCCCTTTAACTGTGTTTATGGACTGACTGAAGAGCTTTACTTATATTATCTCATTTCATTCTCAAAAAACCCTTAGAGATAAATACTATTATTTTACATTCATTTTACATATGAATAAACTGAGGCTGAGATAGGCTAAGTAACTTACCCAGGGCAGAATTTGAATTTAAGTGTTTATGACTCAAAATCTACCAGTATAGCTACTACACATACCATCTAGTATAGTAGGAATAATTAATTCAAGAACATTTTCCTAGAAGTTTAGACACACACCTGTACATGCACAGTACAGGTGAAAGCTTCCTCAAGCTCAGAGAACAGATGTGTCAAAGGCTAATTCATACCTCCTGGTTAGATAGAAGTCCTTTTACTCCTTTTATGGAGTGCTCATGAATTGTATGCATTTCCCTAATTTCTCCTGAAGGTCAGATCTGCAGAGTCCTGATGACTCATTTTTCTCCACATGTCTAGTTGTCTCCTCTCAACTCCAAGGTGTATATATTACTGATGTAGTCACTCTCTAATGGTGTGTTGTTTTTAATGGTGTGGCAGAGAAAAAAAGAGAAAGTGAAAAGAAAAGGGAGACATATTTTTTAAACCAGCCAGTTGACAAGCATTTATTAGTGCCATCACTGTGCTAATTACTGGGAATATAATAAAAGGCAAAACCAAACTAAAATAAATCAAGCAAACAAACCAATGATTTAAAAACAAAAAAAGACAAAAACAATCTTTGTTTTTAAAAACCTTAGAGTCTAATAGGGGAGAAAATCATGCAAAAACTATATATGCAAACAAGATAATACACGTTTCTCAGGGGGAAAAGTTAGTAAGATTAAGGAGGACTTTGACAGGGTTCCTGTAAAACGTGAGGATTTTAGCTGAGATTGGAAGAAAACCAGGGAACCCAGAAGCAGAGATGAGAGAGCAAGAATTCCAGGAGTGAGGGAAAGATAAAGAAAATTACCAGTCAGGAGATGGAACATGTATGAGGAAAAGCAAGGAGATTAGTGTCATTGGATTGCAGAGTAAAGTGTAAAAAGACTGGAAATATAGGAAGGGGGTAGGTTGTGATGGCTTCAAAAGCCAAGCAGAAGATTTTATTTTTGATTCTGACAGTAATGGGATTGACTGTTTTCGTTTCTGAATTGAATTGGAGGTTGGGGGCAGGGGAAGAGATTAATGACGATGCGACATAATCAAACCTTCCCTTTAGGAAGGTGAGTTTGACAGCAGAGTGGAGGATGGACTGGAGTTGGGGGAGACTTCTGGCAAGGAGACAACTAGTAGACCATTGCAACAATTCAAGTGTGAAGTGATGAGGGCCTATACTAGGGTGGTTGGAGTATCAGGAGAAAGGGTAGAGAAAAGGGAGAAAGGGAAAATCTACTATACTTGTCAAGATTGGATAAGGGGAAGAGGGAAGGCAAAGGATTTTTATAGTCCATACTATGTTCCAGGCACTATTTTAAGGACTTTATGAATATTTTCTTTCTTAGAAGAATATTTTATCCTGAATTTAGGAAATAAAGCAAGCATTTCCGTAACATTGCACCATAGGAAAAAAAAAGATTTTTGCACATGAAACTGCAAATCTATTATGTACAACTAGCTACTCCTTTTAAATATATAATAAAGTTACCACATAATTTTATTTTTCCTTTTTTCCTGTCCCTTCCCTCACCACCCCCCACCCTAGAGTTGGCTACCATTAGACACAAAGATGTATGTGTGTGTGTGTGTATATATATATATATATATGTATATATATATATATATACACACATATAGATATACACACACATACACGTACATATCTATCTATATGCATATATATTGTGTATGTATGTATAAACACAGATATGCATGTATATATGTGTGTATATTTATATGAATATACACATACTATATACATATATACATATTATATATAATCATTCTTTATATACTTCTATTTATCTGTCTCTGGATGCAAATAGTGTTATCCTTCATTGGTCCTTTGTAGTTATTTGCCTATTTATAATAGTCAAAATGAAGAAAATCAAAGTTATTCTTAAAATGGTGCTACTGTTGCTATAAACAATCTTCTCTTGGTTCTGCTCATTTTGTTCTCCAGTATTTTCTTATTTAATCCTCACAATAATCCTGTAAGGTGGGTGCTATGATTATCAGCATTTTATAGTTAAGGAAACTGAGGTATAGAGAGATTAAGTGACTTGCTCAGGGTCACAGAGTTAGTTAAGTGTTTGGGGTCATAAATAAACTCAGGTCTTCTGACTCCATGGTCAATGTTCTATCCATTGTGCCACCTAGCTAGATCATGGGATCCTGGGTAAATAGGAGGAATGATGGTATCTTTGGATAAAGAAGTTAAGGGTAATGGAATGCTTTTTAAGGTCCAGGAGCTATGCGGTCCCTGGGCTCTCTAGCCACCCTCCCCACCCCCAAATTTAATTATCCTGCTAGGATAATTCTCTCTAATTTGTGATGAGGATCAATGACTTTGCAGGAGATGTCCTAATTTTGATTGTATTCCTGATGCTCTTAATAATGCTCCTGCTAATGGTTACCTCTTGCACCAAAATTCTCACTTTGAACTGCGAAGATCTGAAATCACTTACCAACTGGATCTGAGTTTTTAAAGATGGGCCCCAATTCCTCCCCAAAAGGGGAGGGTGTAAACTTGGGATTTCCAGTATTTGTTTTCTTGTATTCGTATACCTCTATAGGCAGTTGTAAGCTAGTGACAATGGGTTTTATTTGTTTGGTTGGTTTTGTTTTTATTTTTCTATTTTAGTGCCTCTTACATCTGTATGCTTGAAACCCAAAGATCAGGGTTGATCAATGACAGCCATCCATAGTCATGTAAATGATGTAAGACACTCAGATTATAAGGACATTAACAGCAATGGAGAGAGCGTGATGGGAGCAGTATTTCAAGCCTAGCCCCCAATTGAAATGAGACTTGATTTTCTTTAAAGGTATTAAAGACATCCTGGACACTTGATTGGCTCAGGAGAGCAGAGCCTAAGATTATTGGCAACTCTTTCTGGTCACTTAAGTATAAAACAGCTAGGAGAAGCTACAGACATGCTGTGATACTTAGTTTTTGAAAACAGTGGTCCACTTAGGCAAAGGATCTTTGCTCAGATAAATCAAATTGAGGGGCCCTAAATACCTATCTTTGTAGAATAGGTTTATCCTTTCATGGCTAAGTAAATTTCCTATAGTTAATTGTTGAATGACCTGCAAGAGTGTCATTTTATACCAGCCTACTGGCCTGGGTCACACCCAGTCTAGAATAATGGGATTCCATATTTCTTGCCAACTTTATTGTTTAGACTGTTTTGATTCTGTAGGACAAAGAATACTGTGTTACCAACCTAACTAACTAATTAATTAACTTATAGTTATTTCTATTCCCATGCAGGTATATTTTCCTCCACCTGTTGGTCTCAGCTGCAGTAGACTCAAGTGCAGAATTCCAATTGAAGGCTGGAAGGAGGCCAGAATATGATATTCTAGGGTCCAGTTCATTATATATACAGTCACAGACACACATATGTATGTATGTATGTATGTGCATTTATATGTGTATATATGTATGTATATGTATATGTGTATGTGTGTATATGTGTACACACATACATACAGGCATATATGTATATGCATGTATAACACATACACACACCTATAAATATACATATGTATGCATACGTGTATATATGAATGCTGAGGGTAGCTGATCTAGGGGAACAGAAAAGCTGCAAAACCACCAAGGAACTTGCTGGGAACATACCTGCATCACACAGCTTCCACTAGCATACGAAAATAACATATTCAATTTAGAGCTATTTAAGACTTCAGAGGCCCTCTTGCCTAACTCCCTCAATTTACAAATGAGGGAACGGAGATTCAGACAGACTAGGTTACTTTGCCAAGGTCTCAAATTGAATGGGCAGAAGAGGTGGCATTTGAATCAGAGGACTCTTATCCTAAAAACCATTGAGCTTTCCTCTTTTCCACTCTGTCTCTTTCATTAGCTCCTTTCCCCCAAACAGTCAGTTCCATTGTTAATGGCACTAAAAACAGGAAAACACCACTTTAAAAATCTGAGAATAGTACACAAGTTCACATTTTTTTCTGAATGAAGCTATGTTCATCCTAATAACAGATAATGTAAGAACTCAAAGTCCTGTTTCTTGCAAGGCGAACAGAAGAAACTTTATATGAAACTGGAAAAAAAAACAGCACCAACAGCATTGTAATGTTGTTGACTGCTGGGAAACAGCAGTAAGGGACAGACTGTGCCTGCAGCAGAAATGGGGTTGCAGCCCAGGAGGTGAAGGGGTTTGCCACAAGCAACAGACTGGGCAAACAAAGACCAAGAAGGAGCAGAAGGAGAAGCCCCTTGCAGCTAACCCTCTGATTTCTGCTCTTTTTGGAGCAAAGTTAGGAGGTTACTCTACTACAGATTGTGATCTTTTTCCAAGGATAAGGTTTGGAAATTGCTGCAGAATGGCCAGTCTCCAATCTTTTTAGCAGTATTTGGAACACACAATTAGGCAAACTGATTGCAACTAATGAACCCAAACTGGGTCACTTGTCCATCCATTTTTGAGGAGAAAAGTAGCACTTTAAACAGTGCCATATGAATGATCAGAACTTTAGCGTTAGAAGGGTGTGTATGGGGAATCTATAACTCCCTCTTACTACAGATAAGGAAACTGAGGAGTAGAAGTGACTTAGGTTACATAGGTAGTAAGGAAGAGAGATAGGATTCACATGTAGGTCCTCTGACTGGCAGCCCCAAGATCTGGTTTCAAATCCTGATCTAAAAAAAATACTTGTCCAGCTTGGTATAAGTAAGTTTATCTCTCTACTATTAATTTTCTTCATCTACAAAATGGGGAGATAAGAACAGATGATTTCTAAGGTACTTTCTTATATTGTCTCACTCAAATAGGGTGTCACAATATCGATTCGTAGTTCATCTTGGTATACATATGTAAGTGCCCATTTTTCTTCGAGGATTATTTGTTTTCATCTATATTTTTTGAAATCAGTGGATCAAAAGCAATGCTATTTATTAAAGAGGGAGTGAAAGGGGAAAAGTATATTTTAAAGCATCCCCAAACTGGAAACTAGGGATATGACTGCCTATTGGGGAATGACTAAACAAATTACGGTTTATGGATATAATGGAATATTATTGCATCATAAGAAATGATGAAGCTTTCTAGGAAGCTGGAAAGACTTCTATCAACTGATGCAAATATGATACTATACAATAAATATTTAATAAATGCCTACTATATGTCAGGCACTGTGCTAAGCAGTGGCGATACAAATAAGAAAAATAAAAACTGTCTCTGTTCTCAAGGAAACTACAAACTAAATAAGATAATATGCAAAAGGAAGCTGAATAGCAAGGGAGGGGTGAATGCCAGAGAGTGTTCAGTATAAAGCCATGATGAAGATGATGGTAGAGTGGAAAACAAGCAGAACAATTTGTAGCAAATGAAGAAATGTCTGGGATTTTGAGCTATCTATAAAGGGAGTCTATGTGGCATGATTTTTGTTCCACCGCCAAGCCCTCCAATCAGAGAGTCAGAAGCAAGTGAGTGTGGTAAATGAGGTATGAGTAGCAAAAGCGAAGCATGAAGTGAGCAGATTTAGGAAAACAGTTTATACAATTACAATAACATTATAAAGAAAAGCAACTTAGAAAAGAATTTAGATTTCTGATCAATATGATGATAAATTCATTCCAGAGGACTGAAGATAAATTATGCAACTCACCACATTCCAGATAAGTGACAGATTTAAAATGCTCATATTTTTCGGTATGATCATGTATGCATTTCTTTTGCTGAACTACAAGTATTTTTTTCAGGTTTGGAGTGTGTTTCTTTTTTTCTTGTTCAATGGAAGTGCAGCAGGAGAGGAGAGGAGAGCGACAGAGAGAGAGACACAGACAGACAGAGAGAGAGAGACAGACAATAAGTGCTTGTAAAAACAAATAAAAAATATAAGAACTGGAGTTATAAAGCTTACTGTAGTTTAAAGTCCTAATTTCTAGTGCTTAGTAGAGTGTCTGGTACATAGTAGGCACTTAATAAATGTTTTTGATTGTGTAAACTTCCACACATATTTTATACTTCTCTCATGAACTTAGAAAACTTACATAACATACCTGTGCCTCCCTGAGAAATCACATTATTTGTGCTATCTATTGCACAAGCTGTTGTAAACAATGATCACTATAATAATCTAAGAGATCAAAGGTAAATACCACTGTCTCATCTATTTTTGTATATTTTCAAGTATTTAGCATAGGATTATGCACATAGGAGGGATTTGGTAAGTTCTAGTTGAAACAAATGGCTGAAATTCCTCTTTGGATAATGATATGGATGAAAGACTCATTCTTGGTAAGCACCTGCTCCATGCTAGCGATTGATGAGGGAAATGTCGCTAAAACCATTACCTCTCAAATAGTATCAAATGTAATTGGGGAAAACACACATGATTACACTATTAGTTTTGGAGGGGGGGGGACCTGCAGCCTCAAAGCCACATGTGGCCCCCAGGTCCTCAAATGCAGCCCTTTGACTGAATTCAAACTTCATAGAACAAATCCTCTTCATAACAGGATTTGTTCTGTAAAACTTGGACTCAATCAAAAGACCACACCTAGAAGGCCACATGTGAACTTGAGGCCCCAGATTTCCCACCTGGTGGATAATTGATAGGTGATGTTTAGAGTGAAGGAAATGATAATTGTCCTATACTCTCTTCTCCTCAGGCCTCAGATGTTACTTCCAGAGCTGGAAACTATATTTTAAAAAGGACATTTACTTAGAACACCTGAGGCTCCTCTCAATCTTGGGTCCCCATGTTCTAGGTACTTTGTGAGTCAGAATTTTCTCTAATCTATATATCGTGAGCTGCCATGAATGTGTTTACTTTCACTAGTCAACCAAGAATTGTGGTTCAGAACAAAGGTGTTTGATGAAATAATATATGTTAGATAGTTGATTGTCTAAGGTCCAAGTTCAAGTGCTGCTTTTTTAATACTGGTTGTGTAACTGAGCAAATCCCCTCTTTTGTCATTGTACTCACCAGTTCTTTCAGCCTAACAGTGTCAGAGAAGGGGACAAGCTACATTGGGAGAGGGAGTTTCTCACCAGTGGCTTCCTACATTGATGAAATCACAGGCTAAGTTAAAAAAGATAATAAAAACAAAGTATTATTCCCCACAAAGCTCATTCTCCTGAAAATACACACGCCATCATTTAGAAGAGTTAGAATGCAGAAGGATCATGTAGGTGGCACATACAGATAGCCAAGGTAACACATAGAGAGAGGCAACTTAATTCTCTTATCCTATAGAGCTACCAATGTCTTTTATTGATGCTGTTAGGATGTTCTCTGTGGGTCCCAATCCCCACCAGGAACAGAAGCTTTGCTGTCTTAGCTAGTCTTCAGCTAGCTAGCTATCATGAAGCCATATAATACTCTGTTCTCTATCCACTGGGGAGGTTTTTTAATTTGCTTCTCCCCTAAAGGAGAGAGGTCTAGCACTTTCAGCCAGCTATTTCACCCATTAGTTATTAAGTTCTTCTTCTATTCTAAGCTTCTCTCAGAAAATACCCAGGATAAGGTATAAAATCAATCAGTGCCTGGGAAGATCTTCCCCACCCATTTGAGTGGGCTTCGGGGGTGGGGCTCTCAGGGTCCTGGGGGGAGTAGCTAGGACTGGAGCCAATGGAAGCCTGTGGTGGGAAGAGTTTGCTGAATGGTTGCAGCAGAGCTAAGAGGCAGTTGGAGAGGCAGTTGGTGAGAGCAGTTGAGAACTGAAGGAGAGAGGAAGCAGTCAGCTAGCTGGAACGCAGCTTGCAGATTGCGGTGGAAGTGGCGGAAGCAGCAGCGATGGCGGCAGGGACTACAAAAAGGCAGGACTGACCCTTGTGGAGACTGGAGAATGCTGAGCAGGGTCTTGAGGCCAGTGGGTGGTCTTCTTGCTGGAGGGCCTTGGCATTGGGGTGGTGGGAAGCACCAGTATGGCTTGGCTTGCTGCCATATTGTTTTTCTGTGGCCTCCTGGTCACTATTGTGAGATGGGCATACTGGTTTTGGAAGATTCTTGCTAGGATGTCGAGTTGGAGACACTGGTCCGTAGGTGTGTGCTACTTTTGAATTTCAATAAATGCTTTGGCTCCTCTGCCTTCTACTTAGAGAATTCCTTACATCTTGCCATTCTGGACCATTCAGGCATATTCATGGTTATCTTTGAAGTCATGAATTCTGCCTTACTGATACATCAGGTCATGTCTATTCTGTGAATTTCTATTTTCCTGTACTGTCTTTGATTTCCTCAATTTAGCTCTCATTTGACATGACAGTAATCCATCTTAGCTCTTAGTTTTTTTTTCTTTTAATACTTCACCCCCTCCCTAATTATTCCAGAGCTGAGGCAATTACTCTTGGAGACCTACATCTTCAAGAGGAAAAGGAGTTGAGGAAAACTGTTTTAATGCATCCCTCCATCATTACCTTCTCTTTTCTGCAAATTCTAAGTGGAATAGGAATAACATCCTAACTACTCCTCCCCTCACTGCCACCCCCATGCAAGTGAGGCTAGTTTTTGTTTTGTTTTACCTTAAATGGTATTGAGGCTTTCTTTGAGATTTGGTTGGCTAGGGGAACAAAAGGCTTCAGACTAGTGACATCACTTCTGCAATTGTTGGATGGTTCCATAATGTCTGACTCTGTGACCCCAAGGACTTTTCTGTGGGGTTTTCTTGGCAAAGATATAGAGTGTTTGCCATTTCCTTCTCCAATGTGTCTCCATTTTACAGAGGAGGAACTACAGTGAATAGGAATTAAGTGACTTGCCCAGGATCACATAGTTTATAAGTGTCTGAGGCTGAATATGAACTCAGATCTCCTGACTCCAGGCCAGTGCTCTATCCATTGCACCACTTTGCTGTTCCCACTTCTGTAGTACTTGAGTAAAAAGTAGCCATGAGAAGGGCCAACAGCTGTTCTTACTTTTTGACTAGTAAATCATGATGGGAAACTGGCAAGGGCACATGCTTAACTTGAATCAGTTTGAGTTGTTTTCAATGCCTCTCCTTGTTGAGGATCCTTTTTCCTACTGTAGTAAGTAAATGTCTTTTCGTTAAATGTTAAATGACCTATGAGTGTACCATTTTGTTCCAGTAATGAAACTCAACTACCAGGAGAATAGTCTGAGTTGGTACAAGCTCAGAATAATTAGTATAGTATTTCAGCACTAGAAAATTATGAATTCATCATAGAGGAGGGATAGGCATAACAAAGCATGGTAAGCCTAGAATGCCCTTTCTTTTTCATACGGTGCTTTTGCTAATTCCTCTAGGAATAGTGGTTGTTTTGAGGAAGTTACCTGCACCCCCATTCATAGGAAGTTAGAAAATAAACTTCCTGTGGCCTCTCACCAAGGGAAGACCTATGTGATATGCTCTGTGTCCTTAAGAACCACATAATTGCATAACACCATGTTTTAGATTCTCCATCTTTATTGGGCTTAATTTAAGCTCCTACATATTCTCTTAGGAGATCTCTTCAGTATTTAGATTATCTTCCAAGCAGTCTAGACAGAATAAATTTTGGTGGATAAAGAAAAAGATTTTCCTCTCCTAGGAACAGGAAAAAAAAATCAGAAAAACTGATTATGTTCAGATCTTGCTAAAACTAGATACCTTTGTATTACCAATGGTAACTGTCATCCATTTGTCTGAAGGGAGGGCTTTATAGACATCAAGAGTGTTATTTATGTAACCTGTAAAATTTTGAAAAGGTTTTCATAAATGACAACATGGTTGCATTAGCTGTGCTCAGTCCTGTTTATAGGCAGCCACTGAAGGAAGACATGAAGGACCCAAACAGTAAGGGAATGGGAACCAAGGCAGATCCTTGGAATTTTAGAATTGTTTAATGAACTGTAGTGATGAAATGCCTTTATTTGCACTTTCACATGGCCAACCTAAATATTTCCTTAGACCAGAGGCATTTTTCTCTCTTTCCTTCCAAGGAGGGGCCTCTGAAAAGCACAGAACTTAGGCTCCAAGAACATTATCCCAATCCATAAAGAAATGACATACTTGGAGGTGGGAAAGAGAACACATGAACTGGCCCAGAGGAGACTCTAGCTTTGTTTCTTTTTGTGTTATTTTCTGTCTTTCCCCCATCATATAAGGGGCAGATTCAAGACAAAGCAGTATCATCAACAACATCTCTTGCCAAACACAGGAGTAGAGCAGCAGCAAAGGCCTCCAGCAGGCTTCTGTCTTATTGGGGCAGTCTGGACTGTTATAATTAGGGTGAAGTCAGGGCTCAACTTTAGAAGCACTATGGTGCTTAGATTTATAGCAACACTGCTTTAGTATAGAGTAGAAGAGTTCTGGCCCTAGTGATAGCAGTTCTGTTCAGGCAAGGGGGTGTCAGTTGAACCTGGGAAATTGGGTAGATGGCAGAGATGTAGGCCTTATTATTAGTGACTGGGGGCAGCAGGCATAGACAGTGGTCCTAGTAGCAGCAGCTGGCAATTGTAGTGGCAGCAGTGGGTCCAGTATCATAGGACAGCATTTGGCAGCAAACAGGGATATGGGCCCCAGGACAGTAGGCAGTAGAATGGTTCACAGAATCTGTGGTACCCCAGTGGTAGAAGAGTGACCAGTGACATATGCAGTGTTAAAATTCAGGTCCCCTGTAGAACATTGCTTATTTTAATGGAAAAGTGATTGGTCCTACCACACCGCTACACATATAACACCCAGTGGTCATTGTATGATTTCTCCTTAGGGAAAAATATGGACCTGGTTGTTTAAACCTGGCATTACATCCTTTCTGAGACTCTCCTAGATTCAGTCACTCCTTCAGAGAACTATTACATTGTTTATTTTTTCTATGTTTAGTTTTCCTCTTCCTTTTTAAAGATGCTTGTATTGTGCTCATTGAACATCAAAAATCAGGGTTGATTGATAAGAGTCCTAAAATAATTGATGTAATGGAATGTTCTCTAGAAAACGTTAAGGACCTTACTGATAGCATGTAGTAAGAAAAATGCCCTAACCCCTTCCCTCCTCTTCCTGCCTCTCCCTATCCTGACCCAAATGATTAGGCCAGTTTTTCCCTAATAGTTTCCTTAATAGTTATTGAGAATTTCCTCAACTTGGTTAGCTCAGAGGAGTAAAGGCTCAGACTTACTGATACCACTTCCTCATCACCTGAGTACAAAGCAGCTATTTGGAGCTCTAGGGGCAATCTCATGCTTTTCTGATATATCATATTGGATAATTCAACCAAGGGAACTCTCTTGAGCTGGATTATATTGACGTGCCCTTGATGCCTGTCCTTACTAAGCATCTTTCTCTAGTTATAGCTGATTAAATATTAATTTTTAAAAACTATTGAATGACCTACAAATATTTCATTTTGTTCTATTATTTAACCTAAATTACTAGAGGCTTGGCCTGAGTCTGGTCCAGCCCAGAATAAATTTAATAATAAAAGAAATACTTCTGGACTCTGGGGTTTCATACATTGGGTCTTTTCCCTCCCTTCCTACTCTGGAGCTTGTAGATTGGACAATATTTCCTCCTAGCACAGAGTGAATGTAAACACTAAATACTAACTGTTTCTATTTTGATCAGGAACCCTGAGGGTCTTCCCCTCTCAGTTTGATTTTCTGTTTCGAGTTTTTGATTAAAGGGGCTATCCCTTGACTAACTTCTTAAAGAGGCCTATTCATTGAATGGGCCTCACCTCACTCACAGTGAGGATTCTGAAAAGACCTTAGGTTAAAAGGGCCAGGGTCTCTCAATGCATCCTAGGCCATCTCCACTCCTCTTGGTGAATATCAGACCACTGGACCCAGATGGTTCTGGAGGAGAAAGTGAGGCTGGTGACCTTGCACAGTCCTCCCTCACTCAAATCAAAGTCAACTGCAAGTCATGTCATCATTTCTCTGATGTCATGGTCCTCTTCGAGAATGTAAGACAAACACAACCTGTGAGTAGCCTCTTGTCTCCTCAGGAAGGTACATTTTGATGGTTGAAGGCTGCCTGCCTTACTTTGGGTTTGGGGCTATATTTCTTTCTGAAAATCCAAGCCTTAAACCCACCTCACTCTGGAGCTCATAGATTGGAGAGTAGGTCCCTGCCCTCCTAGCACAGAGTAAATGTAAATACTAAATAACTTTTTCTCTTTTGGACAGGAACCCTAATGGTTCTCAGGGTTTTTTTTTTTTTGAGTTTTTGTTTAAAGGGGCCATCCCTTAATTAACTTCTTAAAGAGGCCTATTCATTGAATGGGCCTTACCTCATGCACAGTGAGAATCCTGAAAAGACCTTAGGGCCAGGGTCTCCCAATGCATCCTAGGCCATCTCCAGTTCTCCTGATAAATATCAGGCCACTGGACCCAGATGTCTCTGGAGGAGAAAGTGAGGCTAGTGACCTTGCACAGCCCTCCCTCACTCAAATCAAAGTCAACTGCAAGTCATGTCATCATTTCTCTGATGTCATGGTCCCTTCAAGAATGTAGGACAAACACAACAACAACAACCTTTTCTCTCCTGACCCAGAGTCTCCTGCCTTTGGCTAACAAATGCTCTCAGCCTGTATCCTTTATTTTCTGTTTAAACCAGGCAAGACAAGTTTAATCCAGTTCAAATTAGTTCAAACCAGTAAAAAAAAAACCAGAAAGCAGTAAAAACCATTCACAGCAAATAAAAACAGTAAAAATCACTCTAAACCAGCGCAAACCATGTAAACCAGTTTAAAATCAGTTAAAAGAAGTCCAACCAGTTAAAACCAGCAAAAACCAATTTCAACTCTTGTGTCAACAACCCGGCTGGCAGCTTCTGTGGGGGTATAAGATTCACCCACTGTCAACACCCAGAAAGCTGCCAACAGCACAGGTTCTTTCGATCTGCTTAATTAAGGAAAGCAAGGTGAAGGGGTTGACAAGCTTACTTTTAATTCAAATATCATTCAGTTAGTTCAGGGGAAAAAAACCAGCACCCTGAACTTCAAAACAAAATGCAAATTACAGACATCAATAGACTTTGTCTGATTCAAGTCCCAACAGATAGTTACCACAGTTCAACAAAGTTTCAACATCCGGGTTTATAAGCTGGAGGGCTCCTTAGCTACAGCTGCCCAGAGTCTCCTCATCAACACCATCTCCAGAGCCCTGCACCAATAGCTCTGTCCTCCCTTCTTATAGGGCTTTAGACATCATCAGACATCATCTGAATCGCCAGAGCTCAGGCTATGGTGATTGGTTCTTGAGTTGGCCCCTCCCCTTAGGACCCTGGGATGTTCACAGCCACATGGATTACATTAACACCTAATGGGGTTTGGGCCTGGGGCTTAGCACCTAGTAAAGCTCACTGAGATAAATTGAGTCACTCAAAGAAAACAAAGACAATTCTGGTTACACCTCTCTCCATTTACTTTCCATGACAGGCAGAATCAAACAAGTTCAAACTAGTCAAAAACTGCTTCAGACCAGTTTAAACTGGTTAAAGCCAGTTCAAACTGGATTCAATTGGCTTTAATTGGTTTCGTCTGGTTTGAACTGCTTTTAAATTGAACTAGATAGGTTTACATTGAATTATTCTGAATTAAACCAGCTATTTCAACTTATTTTAACTGGACTAAACTCATTTGAACTTCATTGAATTGGATTAAACTGGTTTGAGCTGGATTGAACATAAGTTAATGGCTTTTCCAAGGTCATAAAATTAATAATTGTCAGAACCTCGTATGATCCATAGTTCACTTTTCTTTGGGTGATAGCAAAATTTACAGAATTATTGAATGTTTTCAGGGACCTCAGAAGTCATCTGTCCAAAAACCCACCCAATGAAAGGAGTCTTAAGTGATGAAATCAGATGAATTAATTTTGCATACAAAATACAATGCTGGCAAATTATTCTCACTATACATATTTGGGAAATATTTACAGTTATATTTTATAAATCTTCTTGGAAAGACCATTGCATCATTCTCTGAGTAAGCAGAGAATTATTTATGGATTAGAACTGTCCATAGATGAATCAATGTTTACTTGTTTGCTTTTTTTAGCAAACTTACTGCAGAGTTGGAGGGTGCATGAAAGAGGAAAGAGGAGGAAGAAAATAGAGACAAGATATAATATACCTGAATAAAATCAAAGGTTAACAATGAATGAAAACTAATTCTGTAGCCTCTCAGTAAGGAGAGGTTCTATAGAAGAAAGGATGAGAGATGGTAAAGGAAGGGACTGAAATGTAGGAAGAAGGGAGGGAAATATCAATTCATTGGTGAGAAGGGATCCCACTGAAGGATACTCCAATGGAGAGGAAATATCCTGTAATGGGAAATGGGGACCTTACAGTGGTTTTGATGCTTAGAGAGAGACTACTACGTTTGAGAAATTTTTTGTGCCACTATGGACCACATCTTTATCAGTAGAAGAGGTATTAGAGATCATGGAGGCAAGCTGACATCCAGAAGGGATTTAGGATAAGTGTGTGTGTGTGTGTGTGTGTGTGTGTGTGTGTGTGTGTGTGTGTGTAGATCTATAGATACAGCAAGTGTGCTCTGGGCCATTATCCCAGAGCAGGCCAACTCCATTGCCCCATAAGCACTTCAGGGGCACCCTGACCAGTTCAGAGGGTGTTACTTTTCTTTTTTTTTTTTAATTTATTTAACATATTTAGTTTTCAGCATTGATTTTCACAAGAGTTTAGATTACAAATTTTCTCCCCATTTCTAGCCTCCCCCCCACTCCAAGATGGTGTATATTCTGGTTGCCCTGTTCCCCAGGCAGCCCTCCTTTCTGTCACCCCACTCCCCTCCCATCCCCTTTCCCCATACTTTCTTGCCTGTGTATCTTATTTTCTTGTTGCATGCAAAAACATTTTTGTTTGTTTTTGAACATCTGTTTTTAAAACTTTGAGTTCCAAATTCTCTCCCCTCTTCCCTTCCCACCCACCCTCCCTAAGAAGTCAAGCAATTCAACATAGGCCACATGTGTATCATTATGTATAACCCTTCCACAATACTCATGTTGTGAAAGACTAACTATATTTTGCTCCTTCCCAACCCATCCCCCTTTATTGAATTTTCTCCCTTGACCCTGTCCCCTTTCGAAAGTGTTTGTTTTTGACTACCTCCAACCCTTCTGCCCTCCCCTCCATCATCCCCCCCATTTTTTTTATCTTCTTCCCTCTTCTTTCCTGTTGGGTAAAATTCCCATTTGGGTATGTATGGTATTCCCTCCTTAGGCCAAATCTGATAAGAGCAATGTTCACTCATTCCCCCCTCATCCACCCTCTCCCCTCCTCCCACAGAACTGCTTCCTCTTGCCACCTTTATGGGAGATAATCCATCCCATTCTATCTCTCCTTATCTCCCTCTCTCAGTATGTTCCTCTCTCATCCCTTAATTTGATTTTATTTCTTTTAGATATCTTCCCTTCATCTTCAACTCACCCTGTGTCTGCTCTCTCCCTCTCTCCCTCTCTCTCTCTCCCTCTCTCTCTCTCTCTCTCTCTGTCTCTCTCTCTCTGTCCATATATATATATATATATATATATATATATATATATATATATATATATACATGCACACATAGATATATACATACATACACATTCACCCATATATATGTATATATATATATGTATATATATATATATATATATATATATATATATATATATATATATATATACATAAACATATTTGTATGCATTTTCCCTTCAGCTACCCTAATACTGAGGTCTCATGAATCATACACATCATCTTTCCATGTAGGAATGTCAACAAAACAGTTCACCTTTAGTAAGTCCCTTGCAATTTCTTTTTCTTGTTCTTTTTCTTGATTACCTTTTCATGCTTCTCTTCATTCTTGTGTTTGAAAGTCAAATTTTCTATTCAGTTCTGGTCTTTTCACTGAGAAAGATTGAGAGTCCTCTATTTTATTGAAAATCCATATTTTGCCTTGGAGCATGATACTCAGTTTTTCTGGGTAGGTGATTCTAGGTTTTAATTCTGGCTCCATTGACCTCCGGAATATTGTATTCCAAGCCCTTCGATCTCTTAATGTAGAGGCTGCCAGATCTGGGGTTATTCTGATTGGGTTTCCACAATACTCAAATTGTTTCATTCAGGCTGCTTGCAGTATTTTCTCCTTGATCTGGGAGCTCTGGAATTTGGCGACAATATTCCTAGGAGATTTCTTTTTGGGATCTATTTGAGGAGGTGATCGATGGATTCTTTCCATTTCTATTTTGCCCTGTGGCTCTAGAATATCAGGGCAGTTCTCCTTGATAATTTCTTGAAAGATGATATCTAGGCTCTTTTTTGATCATGGCTTTCAGGTAGTCCAATCATTTTTCAATTATCTCTCCTGGATCTATTTTCCAGGTCAGTGGTTTTTCCAATGAGATATTTCACATTGTCTTCCATTTTTTCATTCCTTTGGTTCTGTTTTATAATATCTTGATTTCTCATAAAATCACTAGCTTCCACTTGCTCCAATCTAATTTTTAAAGTAGTATTTTCTTGAGTGGTCTTTTGGACCTCCTTTTCCATTTGGCTAATTTTGTCTTTCAAGGCATTCTTCTCCTCATTGGCTTTTTGGAGCTCTTTTGCCATTTGAGTTGGTCTGTTTTTTAAGGTGTTGTTTTCTTCAGTGTATTTTTCGGTATTTTTTTGGGTCTCCTTTAGCAAGTCATTGACTTGTTTTTCATGGTTTTCTCGCATCCTTCTCATTTCTCTTCCCAATTTTTCCTCTACTTCTCTAACTTGCTTTTCCAAATCCTTTTTGAGCTCTTCCATGGCCTGGGACCAGTTCATGTTTTTCTTGGAGGCTGTTGGTGTAGGCTCTTGCACTTTATTGACTTCTTTAGGCTGTATGTTTTGGTCTTCTTTGTCACCAAAGAAAGAATCCAAAGTCTGAGACTGAATCTTGGTGCGTTTTCGCTGCCTGGCCATATTCCCAGCCAACTAACTTGACCTTTGAGTTTTTCAGTGGGGTATGACTGCTTGTAGACTAGAGAGTTCTATGTTCCACGTTTGGGGGGGAGGTGCCAGCTCTGCAATACCAGCACTCCTCCTTCCCCAACCCCCAACCTGGACTGGGCTTAGAGCACTCCTGCTCTGATCCGCCACTTAATTCCTCCCACCAGGTGGGCCTGGAGCGGGAAGTAACAACAACTGTAGCTGCCCCACCTCCGCTGCCGAGGGGGCTGGAAGCCGAACCAGGAACTCCTTCTACTCCCACAGATTTTCCCACTAACCTTCTCTGCAGTCTTTGGTGTTGGTGGGTTAAGGAATCTGGTAACTGCCACAGCTCACTGATTCAGGGCGCTAGGGCCCCCTCCCCCCGGCTTCTGGTCTGGATGGTCCACGCCGCTCAGGCTGGGCTCTGCTCCACTCTGTTCCCAGCTCCCAGCTCCCAGCTCCCAGCTCCGTGTGGAATAGAGCTCACCCAGAGACCACCTGAGCTGTCTTGGGCTGGAGCCCTGCTTCCCTCTGCTGTTTTGTGGGTTCTGCTGTTCTAGAATTAGTTTAGAGCCATTTTTTATAGGTTTTTGAAGGGACTCGGTACGGAACTCACACTAGTTTCTGCTTACCAGCCGCCATCTTGGCTCCACCCCGGGGTGTTCCTTTTCTAATAACATCAGCTCAATTCCCCACAGACTGTGCTCTTCCTACTGTTAAGTAACCAGTGAATAACATCCTGATTCCTTTTAACAACTTAACATTAATTAACTTTTGCATATTTACTTCAGAGAGGTAACAAGAACAAAAGTACAGATGTTTTCTAGCAGTACTTTGAGGGAATACATTATTTTCTATCCCCACTTGGCCACTGTGGAGAGTAGGCTCATAAGCAGTTCTGTTTGCACATGACTATGGTCCCATCAAGTTGAAATCCGGATGTTTCATGACTGCCAAATGAATCTTGGATTCATCTTAGTCCTAAAGATCTCTCTTTGATTTGTAGGGCATCTAAGATGCTATGGCTTTCAAACACAGATGGGGGACTCTGGGACACTCATATCCACTATCTAATCCCTCACCTAAAATGAAAAAGAATGCAGCAAAGACCCCAAACCTGTATTTCCAGGCTATGTGTCAGACTCAATGAAAAGGGCTCATGACTACTCCCTTTACCACATTGGCTTTAGCAATAAGTGAAAGAGAATATAAAATTCACCTAGAGCACAAATGAAAAGAAAGATGCACAAGGCTATTCTTTTGGAATATCTACCCAGATAATCAAAGACTATCCTATTTGCCTCAGAGACAACCAGAATTGGCTGAATGTCTACACAGTGTTTTTTCAAGACACATCCATCAGGTCATCAGTCTGATTCTTCTAGAAAAAAGGTTTCCATGCCTCTCTTCCTTATGGTGGAGACATGAACAGAGCTCATTACAGTACCAGTTATATAGAAAAGTCCTAAGATACTGGACATTAGTAGTATGCTTCTGAGTGACCATCTTGTGAATAGGGATGGTAACTGGTCACAGCTGAATATTATGGCAAGGCAAGAAGGAGAGAAGTGATTGTTGGCCTTTTTGTTGACTTTGGAAAGATAACAGTTTTGTGATACATATAATGAACAATTTTAAACAACAGTGTTGGTTGTATCTCATTTCTTGTCTGTGTACATCATTCACAAATACTGTCTTATCTCTGCTGTGGACACTATCCATTTATATACGTATATTAAACCAAAAAAACAGTATTGAATTTACTATACTTCTTTCTTAAATCTGCTTTCTTCTCTTACATCTCTTTCCCTAAATGATGTGAGTACCATTTCCCACAGAACAGTTAATGTGAAAGTAGTTAATGTTGACAATTTTACAAAAGTATCAGTATTTTAAAACAGAACAGTATTTATGATACATGTTGTATACTAAATATGTCAAAAGTGAATATATGGTTACCTTCCCTCAAGCATTTTTCACACCACAGTAATAAAAATCTACTAACAGCACATGAAAATAAACAATTTTTATATTGTTTCTCTCAAAAAAAATATTAAACTTCAACATTCATTTTGGGATCTCCGTTCTTATGGTCAAATCTAATTTAAAGTTCCCTATTAAGCCTGGTTCCTTTTCTGTATTTTTTTTCCTTCATGCAAAGACAAAGTGAAAACAGTCCCTGCCCTCAAGAGGCTGCCATTCTATTGGGAAAGACATAATATCTACATAGAAGAGTAATTTGAGGAGGAAAAGAAAATTGACAATTGGGAAAATTAGGAGAAGATGTGGCACAATGTGGAATATGTTTCTGCTAGGCAGAGATGAGAAGGGAATAGATTCCATGTGCAGAGGATGGCTTGTGGAAATGCACAAATGTGGGGATGAAATGTCAAGACTGGGAACAACTTTACCCTTGTTTGGCTGGAATGTAGTTTATGTGGAAGAAAATAATGTGAACTAGGACTGGAGAGATAATATGATCTGGCGAATAGAATGCGCAACCTGGAGACTAGAAGAGCTGGACTCAAGTACCACTTTTAATATTTACAAATTATGTGATCATGGACAAGTCGCTTATTTCTGTAAGCCTCAGGTTGCTTATCTGTAAAACAGAGCTAATGATACCTTTAGTATATACTTCACATGGTTGTTGTGAGTCTCAAATTATATATATATATATATATATATATATATATATATATATATATATATATATATATATATATATAGATAGATAGATAGATAGATATATAGATAGATAGATAGATAGATAGATAGATATAGATAGATATAGATATATATAGATATATATATATATATATGTACATATATACTTGTTTATGTGCGCATATGTGTTATGAATCATCAGCTATTATTAAAAGTAGGTTGAGATTATAAAGTGTTTTTAATAGCAGGTTAAGGAGTTTCTACTGTATCCTTGAGACATTAGGGAGTTGGTAAAGCATTTAAACAGGAGAATGATATGGTAGGACTTGTGCCTAAAATGATTACTGTGGTACCTATATGAATAGTGGAGGAGAAAAGGGAGTGCACCATAGAAAAAGAGAGACTAATTAGCAATTCATTAAATACTTCTAGTAAAAGGTGATTACAGAATGAACTAGGTACATGAAAGGGACTATGAAACTAGGACAATGCAAAAAAAAAAAAAAAGACCAGAGATGTTTTGCAGGTAAACTCCAAAAGATTTAATAAATGATAAGATATAGGAGGAGCATAGTATAAGAGAATTGTCAAGGATAATGCTGAGATTATGTGTTCTCAATTGGAGGGTGGCTTTGCTCTTCAAAGAAATAGGGAGATTTAGAGATGGGAGTATATTTAGAGGAAAAGATGACAAGATTTGTTTTGAATGTGTCGAGTTTGAGTGACTGATGAGGTAAGGTTAAACCAGGTAAGGTTAAACTCCTCATTGATTCTCATTGATCCTCCTGGAAGGGGATAATTGTCTGGGGAAAAGGAGAATACAGTGTAAATCTCTTTAATTTACCAGATTTTCTTTTCTTCCTCTAACTGGAAAATATTTTTTTTTGGTAATACATACTGCACAAACAGCTTTTCTTCTCTCTAGGAGTCCTGAGTAAAGGAGATTAAGGAGATACTGTCAGGGCAGAGGTGCTGCAGGTAGAAAGTTAGAAATAAAATCTTCCTCAATAGGCCAAAATGTCATCCCCAATAGAATGGCAGCCTCTTAAGGGCAGGAACTGTTTTAGCTTTGTCATTGTATAAAGAAACAAAAACAGAGAATAGGAATCAGGCTTAATAGGGAACCCTAAATTAGATCTGACTATAAGAATGGAGATCCCAAAATGAATGTTGAAGCTTAGTGCTTTTTGAGAGAAACAATATAAAAATTGTTTTCATGTGTTGTTAATAGATTTTTATTACTGTGGTGTGAAAACTGCTCGAGGAAAGGTAACCATCAAGGTTAAGTGATTTGCCCAGGGTCACACAGGTAGCAAGTGTCTGAAGTCATATTTGAACTCAGGTCCCCCTGACTCCAGGGCCAGTACTCTATCCACAGAACCACCTAACTGCCCCTTAGAATAAAATCTCGAAGGGATTCAATTTTATAATTGAATCTAGTCCTTAGTTTTTGTTGCTGTTATTTGTTTGTTTCCTTGGGGTTTTTTTGGGGGGGGGGCAGAATTCTGATTTCTTTTTGTTTCCCTGAAAATTAAAATTTCTAACCTGTCCCTATATTCAAGGCAGTAGAAATATAAAAGCTTAGCCTTTAGAAGATAGGAAACTGAAAGTGTTTTGGCAAAATTTCTTGTTTCTTTGCAATCACTGTGGCTTTATGTGTATATGTATGTATTTCTCATTGTGACCATATTTCCTATTTTTCTTCTTCATAGTGAAAACTGATTCAACAGCAGATGATATGACCCCAAAACATAAAGGCAAACTTATTTTAAAATGGTATTTTTTGTGATTCAAATGACTGATGTTTCTGAATCAGCAAATTGGGAACATTAGAGCAATTCACATCCAGTTCCAAGCCACAGTCTCTTCAAAACCAGCATTGTGTTAGATTTTTATGAATCACTTGTCAAGTCACATTCCCATTCTATAAGCCATAAGCCATGTACATGTTTGCTCAAATGACGGTTTATTTCAATTAGATTCTCTTAATGAAAAATAAGATCCTAGTTTTTCTTTGTCTCTTCAGACTTAATTCAAACTAAAAAATCTATAGTTCTTATATGATGGAAAAACAGAGAAGTAAATTTATAGGCCTCTCCTGAGCTTATACAATATGAAATCTGGGCCAGTTTTGTTGAGCAGAATTCTGATTTATCAGAACAGTTATTACTCATTTCTAATCGTAAAATGGCAGAAAGCAGTTCAATCATATTGTATAACATAAAATAAAATGGGAAAATGGATTTCGACTACTTTAGTAAGACAGACACTCATTTCCATGAACAACCATTCATAACACAATTACAGAATCCATAATACTATTCAGGCAAACAAAGCGAAAACATAATTGGTCTTTCATTATCATCTCCGATCCAATAAATAACATGGAATTGTCTGTACATAGAAGAAGAAATCAAGAAATGAAACAAACTAGAAAAGGGACCACCTAAATTTTGATAAAGGCAAAAAGCAGGCTGCAACAGAACAAGGGAGAGGTATACAGAGATGAACAGGAAAGATGAGCAGTTAGTGGAAGTAACCAAGAATTGCAGTATTACTGTGACATGGTAAATGCCATCATTATCCATTATTTCTGAGACTGCATGTATGCAACTTTGAGTGTAAATTCTAGTTAGTAAAGACAAGGATACAGAAGGAAGCAATTGTTAGTGGGACAGTGTTGGATTAGAGATTAAGGACTTACCTTCCAGGTTTGGCTCCACCTTTACGTGGCTTCAGCAAGTCATTTAATTTTTCTTCAAATGCAAAACGGAATAAATAGTAACTTGTGCTACATACCTCATGAGGCTGTTGTGGAGATAAAAATCAGATGATGCTTGCAAAGGTTTTGTAAAATGTAAAGCATTATATAGAGAGTATTATTGTTATCTCTCAATAGATAGCTCTTAGATCAGAACTATTTTGTTTTATTTTCATTCATTGATTCATTTGTTTATTTTAAGACTGGTTCTCCTTATCTTGCCCAAGATAGAACTACAGTGGCTACTCCTGAGTCTGAACTCACTGAGTTGCTCTGTTTCCTGTCTAGGTGGGTTTGTCTCTCCTAAGACAACTTGGTTTCCCCTCCCATCCTTATCTGCATGCCCCAATGTTAAAGCTAAACAGTGTGAACATCCAATAGACTTAGTGCATACCGCTCAGAACTTCAGAGCTCAAGAGATCTGTCAGCCTTAATTTACCACCCAGTAGCAAAGATAAGAGAGGCTTGTGCCATCACCTTTAACAGCCAAAACACTTTTTGCATACTACTGCAGTGATAGCACTTCAGGGCTCTGAAAGCTAATTAGGAAGGTGTGTAGAAATGCATCATACTCTCTCTTCCATCCATTTGTGTCTATCATTTCTTCCCTCTACCCTCCTATATACTGAACTTTCTCTGTTCTTCCTACTTATCTGGTACTTGATACAAACCTAGCTGCATGATACACCATGCCCACAGAGAATTCTGGTCTTAGCCTACCCAAGAGACAGGATTCCCTGCCCCCTCCCATTTTTTATCTTTAGATTGTGGATAAAGAGAAGTTAAATAAAACCAACATCTATCCACAAAGCAAGATATATCAATTAATATTTCTATTGATGGACAAGCCTCATGGTGATAGGTTTTACAATGCATTATGATTATTAGTACTCTGAAGAATTATGGTAGTTGCTAATATTTCCAAGGAAACCAAACCCAAATAATCACTTGCACAGAGGCCCTAATTTGTATGTATTTTTAACGAACTGATTCATGTGTGTGTGTGTGTGTGGTCTTAAAGAAAATTTCCTGCTTTTGCATAAATTACATGATAATAACTGTGAATCACAGTAATGCAAAACTTTAAGAACAAAGCTCAGTAACCGCTGTACTTGAACTGCATTTAGAATCAGACAGTGGTACTGAACATATGTTGATGATTAACACAAATTAAACCTTTTATGAATTCTTCCATTTGTACATATGTTACTTCTGTTGAAAAAAAATCATCACTATTTTTCTTGTTTATGTACAATCTGGGATGAAATGAGTGTTTTAAAAGTTTAAGAGTACTGAAGTCCACTTAGCATTTGTCTCATCTAAATGACCACATTTTCCTGTTCTATACTGCTACTATTACTGCTTCAGAATTCTAAGAAAACAGAAGAATAACTTATTATTTAACTTTTTCACTGGAAATGTCATTATATCTAGGCATCAAGATCACATTTCGATCTCCATACTATTTAACATGTAAAATCTCATTGACAACATAAAATCAGAGCATAGATTAAATATGCCAATATCTAACAATGTCTCTTAAACATGGAAGTGTAAGAAAAAGTAAAAATAGAATAATTTAATTTTTCTCTAGAAAATACCATGACAAGTTTTATATGGCATTGCTAGAATAATTTACTGAAAACTCTAGTTGCTTTAATTTCTACCTTCTATACAGTAAATGAGAATTATGCAACTAAAAAGAGGATAGAACACCAATTTTGTATATATGTGTACATACATGTGTATGGACACAAATACTGTTTAAAATATTATTGTGAGACTTGACAGGAAATATTACCAGAGGCAAAAATATTTTAGATGTTGTTTGTAAAACTTTTTAAAAAATGTAATGATCAATGAAATAGGAAAAAGAAAAATCAATCTTATTCACCAGTTCCAGAAAGATAACAGCATGATCAGGAAATGCACCAGAAGACACAAAGGTCTTGGATGAGTTTGAGCTGCATCCATAAAACATTGATCAAAGAAAACATACCCCTAAGGATCAAGACAGAAATGCTGAAGGCCACAGTGCTGCCCACAACATTTTTTTCTAATTTGATCCCATCCAGTCTAATCTACCAAATATTCATTAAGTACCTATGATGAGAAAGATGTAATATGTAGTGAAATTCAAAGAAAGCATAAAAAAGAACAGTCTTTCCTCTAGTAGATTACACTCTGTGAAGGAGATATACATGAAGACAGATGGGTACATACATGATTTTTGGAGGAGAGAAAAATCATAAAGAATGATACATAAGAATGCCGACCTACAATAGGACTTGAAGAGTATAAGCTTGTATTTAACAAGCTTGCAATGGAATTTGTGATGTGCAAAACCTCTGCAAGACCACATGACAAATGAGAATGCCTTCAGAAGGTTAAGAGTGGCAGATGTATATCAATACATCTTGTCTAAATCATGTACTCGGGATGACATCTAGCAGATGGACAATATAACTAATAGGTTGGGTTTCATAAAGCTACAAACAGCTGCATGAAATGCTGACTATTTGAGGGACAAGTTAGTGACTCATTGATTTGGACAAAGGTCCAAGAAGACTGAGTCAGTCACTACTTCATTCATCAGATCTATTTTTCATTATCATAAGCAATATCAGATTAAAAGAGAAAATGCGCATGAGAGAATAAGAATTGACAACCAAAAATTTAATTAAAATGTTTATATGTGTATACATAGCCCGATTCATCTGATTTAAGTGTACATAATCATAAAAATATCAGGATCAGAAGGCACTTAGAGGCTTTACAATCCACCTTCCTCTAGGAAAAAAAAAATCCACACTGGAACACAAAGGACGAGAGAACACTTAGCCTTCCTGAAGACCTTCAGCGAGAGAGAAACCAATATCCTTCAACAGAACTCATTTAGTTTTTGAATAACTCTAATCATTAAAAACTTATTCTTGCCATCAGGCCTATATCTGCTTTTTCACAAATTCCACCTTATGCTTTTCATCATACCCTATGGGACAAAAGAGAATGGGACAACATGGGACAAAATGGGACAAAAGCTATAAGACAGTCCTCCAAATACTTGAAGACAGCTATCAAGTCCCTCTTGAGTCTTCTCATTTGCAGGCTAAATATCTTCAGTTTATTCAGTTTATCATATAAGACATGGATTTGATGTCCTTCACTGTTTTGGCTGTCATATGCTTCATCTTTTCAATATCTATGGTAAACTATGTTGACTAGAACTGTATATAACACTTGTCTGACCAGTGTACACTAATAAAGTTTCTTTCCTCTTTGCCTATTATTATGACTTTAATTTATTTCTTTTGTGTTACCATTGTTAGCATTTTAGAACTATGTCAAATAAGGGGTGGAGCCAAGATGGCCACATGAAAATAGCATCTTACAAGAACTCTCTCACAAATTCTGTCAGATACCTCTAAAAAAGTGAATCTGAGCAGATTTCAGAGAGTTAGAAGCCACTAGTACACTGAGAGGGGCAAATTTCCAAGCCAAGAGAGTCCACAGAGTCAATAGGATGGATCTGTAGGCTGGGAGAATACCAGGTGTATGGAGCTGCACCAGACCACACCAAAGCTGAAGCAGCTGCCGAACTCAACCAGTGACCTAGGCTGGGCATGCCAAACCAGTGGTGATCCACAGGCCTCCCAGAACAGGACAGGAGTCTGTCAGTGCTACAGGAGGGAGCAACGCAGTGCCTGGAGCTGAAAGAACAACTATTCCTGAGGCTTGCACACAGCCTAAAGGTTTGAAACATGCCTTCCTGAACTTCTGGGAGCCGTGATGACCAGGTAAAATGGCTCTCATCCCATCCCTTCCTCACCCAGATAATACTCCCTCAGGAGAAACCCTGAAATGGAGGAGCCAGAAGTGGAGCTTCAGTAGCCAAACAGCAGGAGTTCCTGAGCCCCAGAGGGGTGGAGCCAGCAAGGGTCAACACCAGGAACCCAGAGGTGCCTTCACAAAGCCAGGGGAAGTGGCAGACACCAGGACAGACAATGGCTGAGACCACCCATGCTCTAGCACAGCACTGGAGGAGACTTCCAGCAACCAGATCACTCCTCCCTCACACCTCACTAAACCAGAAGCCATAGCACAAAAAGTCAGTAACTAGGCCCACAATTCCCAGAACAAGAAGCCTGGGACAGAGCCCCCTGAGACCCAAAAGCAGAAATACACTTTAAAGCCAGGAAAAAAGTTAACCAACATGAAGAAGTACTCAAGGAAACCAAGGACCACTGATTCTTTTTATGGATACTGGGAATATCAAAATACCAATTCCGGAGAGGACAGCATGGATACTACACCCACATCTGAAACCTCAAAAGGGAATGTGAGCTGCTCTCAAGCCCAAAAAGCATTCCTGGAAGAGCTCAAGGAGGATTTTAAAAACAAAATTAGAGAAGTAAAAGAAAAAATGGAAAAAAATTACTAATGAGAACAAATCTTTAAAAAGCAAAATCTGCAAAATGACTAAGGAGATTCAGAATCTAATTAGAAAGAATGACACACTGAAAAGTCAAATTAACCAGATGGAAAAGGAGACTCAGAAGGAAAATGAAGATAACAATTCATTAAAAATTAGAATTGAGCAAATAGAAGCTAATGACTACATGAGGCATCAAGAAGCAGTCAAACAAAATCTAAAGAATGAAAAAAATAGAAGAAAATGTGAAGTATCTGATTGGAAAAATGACAGACCTGG
The DNA here is from genome assembly GCF_011100635.1 of Trichosurus vulpecula. NCBI lineage: Eukaryota > Metazoa > Chordata > Mammalia > Diprotodontia > Phalangeridae > Trichosurus > Trichosurus vulpecula. The sequence goes on along the minus strand of NC_050573.1, from coordinate 218,585,987 downwards.
AAAATAGATCCAGGAGAGACAATCTAAGAATTATTGGTCTACCAGAAAGCCATGATGAAAAAAAGAGCCTGCACAGTACCTTCCAAGAAATCCTCAAGGACAATTGCCCCGATGTCCTAGAAAGAGAGGGTAAAATAGTCATAGAAAGAATCCATCTATCACCTGCTGAAAAAGATACCAAATTGAAAACTCCAAGAAATATTATCATCAAATTCAAGAATTATCAGGTCAAGGAGAAAATACTGTAAGCAGCCAGAAAGAAACAATTCAAATATCATGGAACTACAGTCAGGGTCACAGAGGATCATGCAATTTCTACATTAAAAGACAAAAGAAATTGGAATATGATATTTCAAAAGGCAAAGGAGCTTGGACTACAACCAAGGATCAGCCACCCAGAAAATCTAAGCATACTTTTTCAGGCAAGGATATGGACACTCAATGAAATAAGGGAACTCCACACCTTCCTAATGAAAAGACCAGAGCTCAATGGAAAATTCGATCTTCAAACACAAAACTCAAGAGAGACACAAAAAGATAAATGGGGGGTCACACTTTGTTAATGAATAAGGGCAAATTGTTTATATCCTTATATAGGATTATATTGTTTTATATATGTTTTATGTGTGTATATGTGTGTGTGTGTGTGTGTGTGTGTGTGTATGTGTGAATCTTGAGAATAGTACAGTCATTATGACAATTGAAAGGGATATACGTAGACTGTGGGTGTCAGTATAAAATAACTTATATAATGATAAAGATATAATTAAAAGATGTAATGGGATGGTTCTGGGAGAAGAGGTAAGGAGGTAGTAGAAAAGGCTAAATTACATCCCATGAAGAGGCACAAAAACATATTATAGTAGAGGGAAAGAAGGGAGGGAGAAGCAGTATTTCAGTGATACTCTCATTGGATTTAGTTCAAGAAGGGAATAACATACTCTGATAAGTGTAGAAATCAAACTTGTCCTACAGGCAGTAGGAGGGTTAAGGGAAAAGAAAAGGGGGGATCAGAAGGGAGAAAAGGTGTAGTAAGGGGAAAAGGTAAGGTAAGAGAGGGTAATCTAGAGGGAGGTTAAACTGAAGAAGCCAGCGGTCAAAATCAAAACTCTTTCAAGGAGTGGAAGGGAGAAGAGAAAAATAAAAGCATAAAAGAGAGGGAATAAGATGGAGAAAAAGACACAGATAGTAATCATAACTGTGAATGTGAATGGGATGAATTCTCCCGTAAAATAGAAGTGAATAGCATAATGAATTAAAAACCATAATCCTACAATATATTGTTTACTAGAAACACATTTGAAACAGGGGAATACACACAGGGTAAAGGTAAAACCTGGAGTAGAATATATTGTGCTTCAGCTAAACTAAAAAAAAAATAAAGCAGGAGTACCAATCCTAATCTCAGAAAAAGCAAAAGCAAAGATAGAGCTAATTAAAAGAGATAAGGAAGGATACTATATCCTGCTAAAAGGTACCATAAAAATGAAGCAATATCATTATTTCACATATGTGTACCAAGTGGCATAGCATGCAGATACTTAGAGGATAAGATAAGGGAGTTACAAGAAAAAATAGAGAGCAAAACTACACTAGTGTGGGACCTCAACCTCCCCCCTCTATGAACATGATAAATCTAACTTCAAAATAGATAAGAAAGAAGTTAATGAGGTGAACAGAATTTTAGAAAAGGCAGATATAATAGACCTCTGGAGAAAACTGATTGGGGTTAAAAAGGAATATACTTTTTTTTCTCAGTGGCACATGGCACATACTCAAAAACTGACCATGTACTAGGGCATAAAAACCTCACAATCCAGTGAAGAAAGGTAGAAATATTCAATGCATCCTTTTCATGTCATGATGCAATAAAATTATTTGTAATAAAGGACCATGGAAAGATAAACTAAAAATTAATTGGAAACTAAATAATCTAATCCTAAAGAATGAGTGGGCCAAAGAACAGATCATAGAAACAATCAATAACTTCATTCCAGAGAATGACAATAATGAGACAGCATAAAAAAACTCATGGGATGCAGCAAATGCAGTTCTTAGGGGAATTTTTATATTTATAAATGCTTACATGAATAAAATAGATAAAAAGGAGATCAATGAATTGTGCGTGCAATGGAAAAAGCCAGAAAAAGAACAAATTGAAAATACCAATTAAATGCCAAATTAGAAATACTGAACGTCAAAGGAGAAATTAATAAAATTGAAAACAAGAAAACTATTAAACTACTGAATAAAACCAAGAGCTGGTTTTATGAAAAAACCAATAAAATTGATAAACCTTTTGTCAGTTGGATTAAAAGAAAGAAAGAAGAAAACCAAGTTATCAGTATCAAAAATGAAAAGGGTGAATTCACCTACAATGGAAAGGAAATTAAAACAATAATTAGGAATTATTTTGCTCAATTGTATGACCAAATATTTGACAACCTTAGGGAAATGGATGAATATTTACAAAAATATAAATTACCCAGATTAACAGAAGAGGAAGGAAAACACCTAAATAATGCCATTTCAGAAAAAGAAATTGAGGAAGCCATCAATAAACTCCCTAGGAAATAATCTCCAGGGCCAGATGGTTTTACTTTTGGATTTTATCAAACATTTAAAGAACAATTAATTCCTATAATTTATAGACTTTTTGGGGAAATAGGTGGAGTCCCACCAAATTTTTTTATGACATAAATATGGTACTAATACCCAAACCAGGAAGACTCAAAACAGAGAAAGAAAATTATAGACCAATTTCCCTAATGAATATTTTTGCAAATACTTTAAATAAAATACTAGCAAAAAGAATGCAGCAACTAATCATGAGAATAACATACTACAGCTAGGTAGGATTTATTCCGGGAATGCAATTCAACATTATTCAATATTAGCAAAATTATCAACATAATTGATCATATCAACAACAAAACTAGCAGAAATCATATGTTTATCTCAATAGATGCAGAAAAGGCTTTTGACAAATTACAACACCCATTCCTATTAAAAGCACTAGAAAGAATAGGAATAAATGGAGCCTTCCATAAAATTATAAATAGCATCCACCTAAAACCATCAGCAAGCATCATATGTAATAGGGATGAGCCAGATGCTTTCCCAATATGATCAGTGATGAAGCAAGGATATCTATTATCATCCCTATTATTCAATTTGGTACTATAAATGGTCACAATAAGAGAAAAAAAAGAAATTGAAGGAACTAGAATAGGCAAAGAAGAAACTAAATTGTCACTTTTTGCAGATGAAATGATGCTTTACCGAGAGAATCCTAGAGAATCAAGGAAAAAAAACTACTTGAAATAATAAACAACTTTAGCAAAGTTACAGAATATAAAATAAACCTACATAAATCCTCAGCATTCCTATACATTACTAACAAAGCCCAACAGCAAGAGATAGAAAGAGAAATTCAATTGAAAGTTATTGTAAACACTATAAAATATTTGGGAGTCTACCTGCCAAGTCAAGCCCAGGGCCTATGTGAATACAATTATTAAACACTTCTCACACAAATAAAGCCAGATCTAAATAAATGGAAAAACATCAGTTTCTTGAGGTTAGTCTGACCTAATATAATAAAAATGACAATTTTACCTAAATTAATTTACTTATTCAGTGCCATACCAATCGAACTACCAAAAATTATTTTGAAGAGCTGGATAAAATAATAACAAAATTCATCTGGAAGAACAAAAGTTCCCAAATATGAAGGGAATTAATGAAAAGATATGCTAAGGAAGGTGTCCTAGCCATACCAGATATTAAACTGTACTATAAAGCAGCAGTCATCAAAACTATTTGGTACTGGCTAGGAAACAGAGTGGTGGATCAGTTGAATAAGTGAGGCACACAAGATGCAGTAATAAACCAATATAGCAATCTACTCTTTGATAAACCCAAAGAATCCAACTTCTGGTCTAAGAATGCACTATTTCACAAAAACTACTGGGAAAATTGGATAATGATAGGGCAGAAACAGGGCATAGACCAATATCTTACACCATATACCAAAATAAAGTCAAAATGGTTTCATAATTTAGGAGTAAAGGCTGATACTCTAAGCAATTTGGGAGAGCGAGGAATAGTTACCTATCAGATTTATGGGAAAGAAAAGAATTCATGACCCAACAAGACATAGAGAACATTGCAAAATGCAAAATGGATCATTTTGATTAGGTCAAATTGAAAAGTTTTTGTATAAACAAAGCCAATGCAACAAAGATTAGGAGGGAAGTTGAAAATTGGGAGAAAATCTTTGCAGCCAGTGTCTCTGATAAAGGCCTCATCTCTAATATATATGGGGAACTGAGCCAAATTTATAGAAATACAAGTTATTTCCCAATTGAGAAGTGGTCAAAAGATATGAACAGGCAGTTTTCAGAGGAAGAAATTAAAGAAATCTATAGTCATATTTAAAAATGCTCTAAATCACTATTGATTAGAGAAATGCAAATCAAAACATCTCTCAGGTACCACATCTGTCCTGTCAGATTGGGTAACATGACAAAACAGGAAAATGGTAAATGCTGGAGAGAATGTGGGAAAATTGGAACCCTGTTACATTGTTGGTGGACTTGTGAACTGATCTAGTCATTCAGAGAGCAATTTGGAACTATGCCCAAAGGGCTATAAAAATGTGCATACCCTTTGACCCAGCAATACCACTTCCAGGGCTGTATCCCAAAGATATCACACAAGTGGGAAATGAACCCATGTGTACAAAAATATTTATAGTGGCTCTTTTTGTGGTAGCAAACAATTGGAATTCAAGGGATGCCCATCAAGTGGGGAATGGCTAAACAAGTTGTGGCATATGAATGTAATGGAATACTATTGTACTATAAGAAATGGGGAAGATACGGACTTGGAAATAACCTGGAAAGACCTACATGATATGATGCTGAGTGAGGAGAGCAGAACCAGGAGAACATTGTAAACAACCACTGACATATTGCTTCTGTGATGACTAACTTTGATAGACTTGGCTCCTCTCAGCCATATAAGGTTCAAAGACAACTCCAAAGACTCACGATGGAAAGAGCTATCTACATCCAGAGAAGGAAGTATGGAGTCTGAATGCAGACTGCGGCAAACTATTTGCTCTCTTTTTTTTCTCTTTTTTTGGGTTTTGTTTCTTCTTTCTCATGATTCATTCCATTGGTCATAATTCTTCCTCACAACTTGACTATTGTGTAAATAAGTTTAATGTGAAGGTATATGTATAACATATATTGGATTTCATACCATCTTGGTGGGGGGAGGGAAGGAAGAGGAATAAAATTTGTAACTCAAAAACATGTGGAACTAAGTGTCGTAAACTAGAAATAAAAAATCTTAATAAAAAGAGCTATGTGAAATAATAGCAGGGGAAGTGGCACCCTTGCTTTACTTTGGTATTTATTAGAAAATCTCCTAATATTTCCCCATTACATCTACTTCTAGTTTTTGGTTTAGATAGGTTTTATAATTTTTTTTTTAATTTTTTATTTATTTATTTATTTTTTTGTTTCTTTTTTTTTTTTAATGCAATTTATTTATTTAACATATTTGGTTTTCAGCATTGATTTTCACAACAGTTTGAATTACAAATTTTCTCCCCATTTCTGCCCTCCCCCCCACTCCAAGATGGCGTATATTCTGGTTGCCCTGTTCCCCAGTCAGCCCTCCCCTCTATCACCCCCCTCCCCTCTCATCCCCTTTTCCCTTCCTTTCTTGTAGGGCAAGATAAATTTCTACGCCCCATTGCCTGTGTATCTTATTTTTTAGTTGCATACAAAAAATTTTTGTTTTTGAACATCTGATTTTAAAACTTTGAGTTCCAAATTCCCTTCCCTCTTCCCTTCCCACCCACCCTCCCTAAGAAGTTGAGCAATTCAACCTAGGCCACACATGTATTATTATGTATAACCCTTCCACAATATTCATGTTGTGAAAGGCTAACTACATTTTGCTCCTTCCCAACCCATCCCGCTTTATTGAATTTTCTTCCTTGACCCTGTCCTCTTTCCAAAGTGTTTGTTTTGATTACCTCCACCCCCATCTGCCCTCCACTCCATCATTCCCCTGCCTATTATTTTTTTTTTATCTTCCTCCCTCTTCTTTCCTGTGGGGTAAGATACCCAACTGAGTATGTATGGTATTCCCCCTCAGGCCAAATCTCATGAGAGCAAGGTTCACTCATTCCCCCCTCACCTGCCCACTCCCCTCCTCTCCTAGAACTGCTTCCTCTTGCCACCTTTATGGGAGATAATCCACCCCATTCTATCTCTCCCTATCTCCCTCTCTCAGTAAGTTACTCTCTCATCCCTTAATTTCATTTTATTTCTTTTAGCTATCTTCCCTTCATCCTCAACTCACCCTGTGTCTGCTCTCTTTCTTTTACATATATATATATATATATATATATATATATATATATATATACACATACATACACATACATACATATACACATAGATACATGCATACATACACATTCACTTATATATATACATAAACATATATATGCATATATATATATGCATATTCCCTTCAACTACCCTAATACTGAGGTCTCATGAATCATACTCATCATCTTTCCATGTAGGAATGTAAACAAAACAGTTCAACTTTAGTAAGTCCCTTGCAATTTCCATTTCTTGATTACCTTTTCATGCTTCTCTTGATTCTTGTGTTTGAAAGTCAAATTTTCTATTCAGTTCTGGTCTTTTCACTGAGAAAGCTTGAAAGTCCTCCATTTTATTGAAAGTCCATATTTTGCCTTGGAACATGATACTCAGTTTTGCTGGGTAGGTGATTCTAGGTTTTAATCCTAGCTCCATTGACCTCCGGAATATCGCATTCCAAGCCCTTCGATCTCTTAATGTAGAAGCTGCCAGGTCTTGGGTTATTCTGATTGGGTTTCCACAATATTCAAATTGTTTCTTTCTGGCTGCTTGCAGTATTTTCTCCTTGATCTGGGAGCTCTGGAATTTGGCGACAATATTCCTAGGAGACTTCTTTTTGGGATCTATTTGCGGAGGCGATCGATGGATTCTTTCAATTTCTATTTTGCCCTGTGGCTCTAGAATATCAGGGCAGTTCTCCTTGATAATTTCCTGAAAGATGGTATCTAGGCTCTTTTTTTGATCATGGCTTTCAGGTAGTCCAATAATTTTTAAATTATCTCTCCTGGATCTATTTTCCAGGTCAGTGGTTTTTCCAAGGAGATATTTCACATTGTCTTCCATTTTTTCATTCCTCTGGTTCTGTTTTATAATATCCTGATTTCTCATAAAGTCACTAGCTTCCACTTGCTCCAATCTAATTTTTAAAGTAGTATTTTCTTCAGTGGTCTTTTGGACCTCCTTTTCCATTTGGCTAATTCTGCCTTTCAAGGCATTCTTCTCCTCATTGGCTTTTTGGAGCTCTTTTGCCATTTGAGTTAGTCTATTTTGTAAGGTGTTGTTTTCTTCAGTGTATTTTTCAGTATTTTTTTGGGTCTCCTTTAGCAAGTCATTGACTTGTTTTTCATGGTTTTCTCGCATCCTTCTCATTTCTCTTCCCAATTTTTCCTCTACTTCTCTAACTTGCTTTTCCAAATCCTTTTTGAGTTCTTCTATGGTCTGGGGCCAGTTCATGTTTTTCTTGGAGGCTTTGGTTGTAGGCTCTATGACTTTGCTGTCTTCTTTAGGCTGTATGTTTTGGTCTTCTTTGTCACCAAAGAAAGAATCCAAAGTCTGAGACTGAATCTGGGCGCGTTTTCGCGTCCTGGCCATATTCCCAACCAACTAACTTGACCCTTGAGTTTTTCAGTGGGGTATGACTGCTTGTAGATTACAGAGTTCTATGTTCTACGTTTGGGGGGGAGGTGCCAGCTCTGTCAGAGCCGCACTCCTCCTTCCCCAAGGACCCCCAGTCCAGACTGGGCTCAGATCTTCGGCAGGCTGTGCACCCCTGCTGTGATCCGCCACTTAATTCCCCCCACCAGGTGGGCCTGGAGCCGGAAGTAACAACAGCTGTAGCTGCCCCACCTCCGCTGCCCCCGGGGCTGGAAGCCGAACCGCGAACTCCTTCCACTCCCGCAGCTTTTCCCACTAACCTTCTCCGCAGTCTTTGGTGTTTGTGGGTCGAGGGGTCTGGTAACTGCTCACGTATTCAGGGCGCTAGGGCCCCCTCCGCCCGGCTTCTGGTCTGGATCGTCCACGCCGCTCAGGCTGGGCTCTGCTCCACTCTGTTCCCAGCTCCCAGCTCCCAGCTCCCAGCTCCCAGCTCCGTGTGGAATAGAGCTCACCCAGAGACCATCCGGGCTGTCCTGGGCTGGAGCCCTGCTTCCCTCTGCTGTTCTGTGGGTTCTGCTGTTCTAGAATTGGTTCAGAGCCATTTTTATAGGTTTTTGGAGGGACTCGGGTACGGAGCTCACTCTAGTCCGTGCTTACCAGCTGCCATCTTGGCTCCGCCCCCAGGTTTTATAATTTTTAAAAGGCGGTAATTGTATCAATTAGTTCTTTTATTATTCCCCAAAGAATTTCTAAGTACACAATCATATCTTCAGTAAATAGGAATGGTTTTGCTTCTTCGTTGTGTATCTTCACAGCTTTAATTTCTTTCGCATCTCCCTGCTATTGATAGCATTCCTCTAAACATGCCAAATGACAGGAGAGAAAGGGGACTCTTTTGATTTACTCCTGCATTTATTCCAATAGAATTTAATAGCCCAGTCAGCATTCACTAAGTGCCCACTATGTGTGAAGTACTATGCTAGACACTACACAAATACAAAATGGAAAATATCTCCATTTTCATAGAAGATTCTTTATTACTGGAGGATCTTGGCACACCAGATCCTCTCCCTTCATTTAGGCCTCCTGTGTCAGACAGAAGGGGGAGACTCCTTGAGCCTATATGCATACTTTGTTAAGTCTTTGTAGAGTGTGCCAAAGCTATTGAACAACATACATGTCTTGAGTACTGTACCCTTTTCCTCTCAGTACTTCCCATATACAGCAATTTCACCTCCAGAGAGGCAACTTGCATGGAGTTGGGCACTGGACTTGGAGATAGGAAGTCGTAGGTTTAAATACTGCTTCAGACATTTACTATATGTGTAACTCCTGGAAAATCACTTTATTTCTCTTTGCCCCAATCTCCTCAGCTGTAGAATAAGATAGGTGAACACAATAGTTTTTGAAGTCCTTTTGAGGTCTTGAGCTATGACTCTATGACCTTCTCTATCCTACCAAGACCTTGCTTCTCTATAACTTTTACCCATTGCTTCTGATTCTACTACTTTCAATTAAACTAAAGAAGTCAATGTTCTTCCACTGGTATCTTTTCAAATGCTTGAAGTATCTACTATGTTGCTTCTGAATTTGTTCTTTGGGTGATACGCCCTCAGTTCTTTCAAGAAATCGTATGTTCTGGTTTGGAGTTTGTTCATCATCTTTGGCAAGGTGCAGTGGATAGAGTGCCAGGACTGGAGTCAGGAAGACTCATCTTCCTGTGTTCAAATTTGGCCTCAGATACTTACTAGCTATTTGACTTCAGGCAAGCCACTTAACCTTGTTTGCCTTAGTCCCTCATTTGTAAAATGATCTGGAGAAAGAAATGGAAAACCATTCCAGTATATTTGCCAAGAAAACCCCAAATGGGGTCGTAAAGAGTCAGACATGACTGTAATGACTGAATAGCATCAACCTTATAATTTTTCAAAGGCCTCCAGCTTGTTGAATTAATTTCTACAATCAATAAACATTCATTAAGCTCCTACTATGTGCCAGACACTGTGCTAAACACTATGGATGCAAAAGAGGTAAAAGACAATCCCGGCTCTCAAGGAACTTACAATCTAGAGGGTGAGACAACATGGAAACAAATATACACAAAATAAACTATATACAGGATAAAAGGATAAATAGGAAATACCTAACAGAGAAAGTACTGGAACTAAGAGCAGTCATGGAAGGCTGTCTGTAAAAACTGGAATTTTAATTGAGAATCAAAAGAAACCAAGGATGTCAGCGGTCATAGTGGAGGAAGAAGAGCATTCCAGACATGAGGGACAGCCAGAGAAAATGACCAAGGCTGAGAGATAAGGGTCCTGTTCCTGGAATGCCATGTGACCAGTGTCATTGCATCAGAGTGTGTGTTACAGAGTAAGGTATAAGAAGAATGGAAAGGTAGGAGGAGGCCAGGTTATAAAGGGCTTTGAATGCTAAATAGGGTATTTGCTACTAGAGGCAATAAGAAGCCATTGGAGTTTCTTGAATGGGAAAGTGATGTGATATGCCACTTTTCTCAACTCCAAAATATGAGAGCTAGACTAAAATCTTTAACATCTCTTTCAATTCTCTATCTCTGGTCCTAGCTGAAATTCGGTGATACTATATTATGTAGTCATCTTGCATTCATGTATAGAATTTACCCCCAAATTTACCTCCATGATCTATCAAATTTTCAATGGCATTTAGGTAAGGCAGAGTGCAGATGTAATACAATATTTGTGGAAATACCAATCACCATAAGTTTCTATCACCATACTAGGTTAAATGAGTTGCGAAGTGAGGGACTGCATATAAAAAGCACAGCATATTCACTGATTATTCTGTAATATTGATAATAATAATAATATATTTTATAATAGTAATAGCTAGTATTTATATAACATTCAATGATAATAGAGCATTTTTAAAAACATTATCTCATTTTATCCTCCATCAACTCTGAGATATGGGAGCTACTATTATTATACCCATTTTATAGATAGGGAAACTGAGGCACACAGAGGGGATTTTTTGTTTGTTTTTTTGAAGTGACTAGCCCAGGGTTACAACAACTAGTGTTTGGGGCTAGATTAGAACTCAGGTCTTCCTAAGGCCATGTCCAGCACTCTATCCACAGAGTTACCTGATTTCATTTGCAGTATACTAAGTAAAGGATTATAAAGCACTTTCCTCTTAGCACCTCTGTGAAACAGATGTAAAACAAGACCGGAAAACAGAAATATGGTCCTGATTTTCTAAAAAAAAAAAAGGCATATATTTCAACATTTAGGTAGTTCAAGTACTATTTTATAGATGAATAAACTGAGGTTCTGAGAAATTGTCACTTGTTGAGAGTTACAGAGTTAATTAGCAAGTATCAGAGCTGGGATCTAAATCTAGGTGTCCTGACTCTAAGCCCAGTACTTTTTTCAATATAAAATATTAAAGCAGATGGTGAGCCTAAGGCCCTAAGAATGGTCCTTCAACTGACAATTTGCCCTTCTAAATCAGAAGAGCTGAAACAGTGTACTTACATTCATTCCATAGAACAAATCAGAAATACATTTCAGTTTAATTATAAATGATAACAGCACACACACACACACACACAAAGGAAAGAAGATGTGAGGTTATAGTTATACTTCCCATCTTTTTAAATATGATTTTTATTTTTTGTGTGATGATTCATACTGTTATTAAATTTAAAATGGTGAAATTTTTGAGTTATATCAACACCTGTGAAGTCAGAGTAAGGAGATTTACATGTAGTATGTTTTGAAGGGGTTGGGGTCCCACTTGTGCTTGAAATTCTTCTATTGGTAATATATTGCTTTGTGTGAAATACATTTTATTCCTTTGTTCACCTTTTAAAAGGCAAATACCCCTGGGAGGATTAACATTTAACCCTAAAGCATTAATGTGGAAATTTTAATCATATACTTTCCTCTTGAAAAAGAGATAAAGGGGCAGCTAGGTGGTACAGTGAGTAGAGCACCAGCCCTGGAGTCAGGAGGGCCTGAGTTCAAATCCGGCCTCAGACACTTGACACATGTACTAGCTGTGTGACCTTGGGTAAGTCACTTAACCCCTATTGCCTTGCCAAAAAAAAAGAAAAGGAGATATAGAAGGGTGCCAGAGAGAGAAAGAGGGAGAGCCAGAGACAGAGAGAAAACCAGGAGACACACACACACACACACACACACACACACACAGAGTCACAGAAAGACAGAGACATGGAGACAGAGAGAAACAAAAAGACAGAGAGAGAAATACAAAGAGACAGACACAGAGAAAGGGAAAAGGAGAAGCTATATTTCTGATGGAGGAGTATAGTATTCACAGGAGAGAGCTGTTGCTGGAAAGTGGCAGGAGGTGTTTAAGACAGGTATTATAAGCTTCATAACTTTGCCTCAGGTCAGCCCTGCAACCAATGACTGAAACTGATTATTAAGGTACAGCTTCAGCTCTCCTATACTTGGGAGAGCTTTGTGGCTTAAGTTAAAATTCAGCCATCACCATCTGTAGGATACAAGAGGGCAGAACAGAGCTGCACATTCTCACCCTGCTTTTAGTGGTATCTACAGAGTAGGGCAGATACTGTCACTCCCCTCTGACAGCAAGGCTATTTAGCATTGCTGACACTAAGTTGATCACTGGAATGACAGAGAGTGAGTAAGAATGAAAATTCTCTTTGTATTTATGTTCCCCACATTCATGTTGCTACATAGATATATGTGTCTGGGTTTGGTGAAGATGAGAAAGTAGCATGAAAAAATCCAAAGTTTCTATCCTTCTTGGAGAAGATACTCTGCATTTTGCCACCACGTGGCTGCCTAATCAGAACAGGCTACTTTAAAACTCTGAGACTCGTATACTCGCACTCTCTTTTCCCCCAGACATCCAGAAAGGGTGTAGGTCCGCAGCATAGGCACTATGAACTGAGACTGTTGAGACAAGTGTTATATCAATTGAGTTGGGACTCTTAGGCACTGGTGGGGTCAGGATGGGCACTTTTATGTAAGCTACTAAAATCCTTTTTAACCACTAAATTTTAAAGACATTATATTTCCCACACACAGTGCTTCCCTTAGAGGTGAAAGGGAGCAAGACTGAATATAAAGAAAAACTTTCTCACAATTAGTTGTCCATAAATGGAATGGGCTGGATTGTAAGGTAAGAGGTTTTCTAATGGAAGCTTGGTTAAACATTTCTGGAGGTAAGGGAGAGTGGGACACTCTAAACCGAATGTAAGAAAATTTTAGTCCAACTTTGGACTAAAAGACAAGTGGGGTGGTATAGTCCTAAGAGCACTAGATATAGATTCAAATCAGCTGATAGTCATTCCCACTATTTACCCTTAATCTTTAGCAAATGCTTTAAATTTTCCAGGCCCCAGTTTCATAATCATTAAATGATGAATTTTTTTAAGTCTAAAAGACATCTAAAATCAATTTTATATCATATGTACTGTGTCCCTAATAGACCAAATAAAACTTAGGGTTCTATTAACATAAGTGTTAAATTGAGCTAATTGTAGTGTTCTAACTTAAGCATGCATTTAATTGTTTTTGTGTATTTGTGCAAATTTATATGATAAGAGACTATTAGAGTTGAGAAAAAGCTCCTAGGTTTTCTAGTCTAAGCCTCAGTCTCCACAAGTGGTTATCTCCTTTACTTGCAGACCTACAATAACAGAAAGCTTATAACCTCCCAGAGATACCCATATTGTTTATTTTCAACACTTATTCTCAGGAAGCTTTTTAAAAAAACACTCCAATTTGCCTTTCTGTGACTGCTAACCATTCATCCTATTTTTTGTTCTTTAGGGCCACCAAGAATAAATCAAATCCCACGTTCATTTGACAAGCCTTCAAGATGTTTGAAGGCATGAGACTACACAGTAACTTATATATTACATACTCTTAATCAACATTGACCTGGATTCATTTAAATCATGACATGCTGAAGTCTTCTCTTCTTTAAGTTAAAAAAGGCTAATTCCTTTAAAGTTTTTGGTCTTCTAACAATCCTAGTTCCCCCTCTCTAGTTTGTTGATGTCCTCTGTAAAATCTTCTATTCAGAACTGGATAGCATGTTCTAGATGTGGTCTGTTGTGGGCAGCAAACAGTATTACTATCACCCCTTTCTTTCTGAACACTGTGTTGCTATTAGGACATCCCAAGATTGGTTTAGAATTTTCACTACTATAGCATGCTGCTTAATCATATATGGGATTATTTGGAGTCCACTGAAACTGCTAGTGTGGACACTAGTATTCACAACCTTTCCTGTATGACCTTGGACAGTTACTTAACTTTTCTCATCCACAGTTTCCTCGGTGGTTTCACAGATTGATCTCTAAGGTCCTTTCTAGTTTTAATTCTATGATCTTCAGTATTGAAAGCAGGACTTGTACTCATGTCTTCCTGACTGCTGTTTTGACACTCTATCTACCACACCACAGTGATATAATTTCTCCGTCATTAAAATCATTAATGGAAATGTAAACCAAAACAGATCAAAAGATAGTATTCTATGGCACACCACTAGAGATCACACTACTTTCCACCTGACATTAATCCATTACCATTCATTGAGTCTGGTCACTTAACAATTTCAAAATTCACCCAATTGTACTACCAGGTAGTCTATATCTTTTCATTTTGTCAGTAACCATACCTTGAAGTATATTCTTAAAACTGCAGAATAACCTGCCAAAGAGTAAGCTGTTGTCATTATTCCAGGATTGTCATTCCCTGCTGGTCAGGCATGTTCCTGGTTTAAAAGGTGACATATTAGGAGCCCAATAATTGGTAGTACAGTGGAATGGGTTAGTGGGAAAGCATAAAGGAGACATTCATTGAATTCTCCTTAGTGCAAAAGGGCAGCACGGGTGGGGGGGAATGATTGACTGACTCCATATTAATTTTATACAAGATTTTCATATACTCTTCATGAAAAGTATGAGGAATCAAGCCAGTATTCTGATGCTTATTAAGTGTCCATATTTTCCTATTTCTCCTCTGGTGACTCCATCCTAGAGATGTCATTTAAAGACTCAAGTTAGAAACAGTGGGAAAAGGGTCATACCCCTCTGGAGTGCACAAAAATATATCAAATTATTTTTTTAAAAATAGCCCAAAGGAGCTCAACTAGTTTCAAATTGCTTCAGGCATTCTTAACTTCCTCCCTGACAAGTGTTACAGGATTTAGCTGTAATAATCGCTCTCATTCAAAAGAAAAGTTCATAATTGCAATAAAATCTCTACTCTCTTCTGGTAGGCACACACATTAAAATGGAGTACAAAGTATGCAAACTCATTCAATTGTCTTTATCTTTGAACAAAATGGTTAAAATAGTGCTGATTTAAAGAAAAATAATGGCATTAAATTCATGAAATTGCTGTTGAGACAAGAAGGCAAAGCTTGCCTTAAAAAACTGCATCTGGAGAAAATAACCAAAACTGCTATTAGATCTGCGGGGGGAAAAAGTTTTTTCTTCTTTTAACATTTAAGTCTTTATTTTATTTTGTAATATAACCATTGCACTAATGTCTAGACAAGATTCTTCAATGTAAAACATTGTAACAAAGAGGTAAGGCATTGCATTAGACCCCAAACACTTATCCATTATACATATTCATGTTAATATGCAAATATCACTGTAGAAAGGCAGTTGGTAATAAGCAGATCGATTGTAAACTTCTTGTAGCCATGGTTCCTGAAGAGAGTTCTACAATGGCTAAAGAACCTTACCCTATGGACCTAAAACAAATAGTTAAAGCAAAGTTGAGGCAGTGTGGTGCAGAAGAAAGAACATTGCACCTAGAGACAAACCCAGGATGAAATCACAGCTCTGCCACTTGTTACTTACACAACCTTGAGAAAATCACAACATCTCTGAGTCTCCATTTTGTTATATATAAAACCAGAGTTTGGGGTAGATGACTTGTAAGATTACTTCTAGTTCTAAATTTATTTTTTCTATGATACTAAGGGGAAACTTAGAGAATTCTGCTTCACAAAATTGTAGAATCTTAAAGTTGGACAAATCTTAAGAATTTATATATGAATCTCCAAATTTGACAAAACTATACATTTAAAAAGCAGTAAGAAGTATGGCCAATGGTAAAAGACCCTATGCTAAAGCATGTACTGTACACAGTGAAATGTCAAATATAATTTTCATATATACATAATAGATCTTACACATAAATTGTATATCACATCCATATATTGATCTATTGATCTATTATCTATCTTTCTGTAAAGTGTTTATCTAAAATGTTATCTTAAAACAATAAGAATGCTATCTATATAGTAAATTCTGATCCTGCCTGAAGGCAAAGCTCCTACCAAACATCAATGCTTTCCTGACTGTATTCTTCTTATGGGGATAGGTCTCCAAAGAAAGTGATCCGGGTATGCCAACATATTCTGTAGGAACATTCCCATTGGTCTTCTCCTGAGTGGGAGAAGAACAGTTTTGCAAAGTTTCTATTCCCTGAGAGGAAAGTTCAATGGAAAAGCTCCCCCAGTGTTCTGGCCTTCCCTGGCTCATACTCTGTGCACACTGATCCATGCTCTACAGTCAGAATCAATCGACACTCTATGCATGCCTATGCCTTTGTGGATATGTCATACAGTTAAATAATCAGCCAATGTGTGCTTGAGTACTTCCAGTGGCAGAGGGCTCCCTAAAAGCTCCCATTCCATTTTTGAAAAGTTCTAATTCTTTGTAAGTTTTCTGTTATACAAATTTGACATATATATTCTATCCATGTGTATGTGAAGGGAACTTTTGGTTTACATAATATAGTTAATATTATATTGAAATCTTTTTCTCCCAGATTATCTTTTCCCTGCTTTCCTCTTAATTCAACAATTCAAAGGTAATGAGGCAATTATTGAAGGAGAGCAAAAAGAAGAGAAGAAAACATTAATTCTGGAGTCAAAAGATATGCATTCAAATGCCAACAATGATGCTTATCTATGTGACCTTGAAGAAATCACATAACATCCCTGGGCCTCAGTTTCCTCATCTGTAAAAATAGGACCTCACAGCCTCTGAGGTCACTTTTACCTTTACATTTATTCCCCAAAGATCCTATGAAATTAATTTCTCTAATTTTCAGACCTAGCTTCTTTCAGGTCTTTGTCATAAGCTCAACTGATTCTGTCTTTATGTGTTATAGCATCTGGATTCATGTCAAGAATTTCCTTCTTGTACTTCCTCTACTCTATATATTTGCTTTCTGGTAGAAAAGAAAATTGAATGTAGGGAGACAAAAAGACCCATTTCAACTCTGCCCCAAACCTAGAAACCTCAATAAATGATCTACCTCCAATACACGGATTGGATATAAGTGAACCTGTGCCTTAGAGTTCCCCAAAGATTTTTTGCAGTTATTTGTGAATCTCATGTTTACATTGCTAACTTTAAAAAATACTGTGCCTAGCCAATATAATATAATGTCTATTTTACCATTATTTACAATACCAGGCATTTTCCTAGTTTGTTGTAGAAATGGCTATGTATTTTACTTTTTCATATTTCAGATAATTTAAATGACAAATTGATAAACACCTTGTCTCTTATTTAACATCTTGCTGGTAAATCCATTGGTCCTTTTCTTTGCCTTCATTTTCCACTAATTCTCACTGTCTTTTGCCATTGAATCGGGGATATCCTGAAGAAAATATGACCATCCTATGTGTTATCTCGTCCCTCAAAGATAGAAATGTGTTTTATATATTTAATTTTTACTTATTCAAAATGTTTTACAAACTCTTGTGAAATAGTAAATTTGTGTCTAACTCAAATAGTGCTCTGAGCTCACTGTATTCACATTTTCAAGGTAATACATATTTTGGAGTATTAGCTGAGTACCTCCACATTTCCTACCTTGTGATTATATGGAGCATACTTAGAGCTGCTTGGTCCTTTGGCCTAGAGAAAGAATGAGCATGAAGGAGTGCTTTATCAGGGAGAGGTTGTGCCTGAAATTATCTTTCATTTTAAAAAAGGAATCCAGTGAGAGACATAAGGAAGTGCTAGAGAAACAAGATAGCTCTCTTTTAAATTGTGTAGCCCTTCCTCTGCTGCCTTCAGTGGACTAAAGGGCCAATAAGGACCTTGAGTCCTCATCATATAATGCCCAAATCCTTCAGCCAACTTAGGTGGTCAGTTGGCCTTCATGCCCTTCCATACATGCCTCAATTCCACAAATCCTTTGGATACTTTAAGTTAAATGGAATGCTAAAATAATTAAAGATGATGATTATGAGGATAATGATAGTTAGCATTTATATAATGCTTTCAGATTCAAAAAGCAACTTCACATATTTTATGTCTTTTAATTCTCACAGCAACCTTGTGAAATTGGTTCTATTATCATTCCCATTTTACAGATGGAAAATAGATGCAGAAAAAGATGACTTGTCCAGGTTTGCACAGCTAGTAAGTGCCTGAGGCATATTTTAAACTCAGATCTTCTTGACTACAAGTTCAGAAATAGCTACAGTGCCACTTACCTGACTTAGAAAATGTTGTAAACTGCTGTTGTTTGTCCTTTGTTTTTTGAAAAGGACCGATGACACAACAGGATGATATCTTGACTTGTGCATGAAATGGATTTAAGTGATACAGAGTTGCATAAAGTTGTCAAAGTCCAGTGGCAAAACAAAAGTCAAGACAAATGGAAATGGCCTGGGATGCAGTGGATGACCTTGACATCTTTGCTGTCTGAGCAAGCTCTAAGCTGCTTTCATGGTGGTTGAAACAAACTGTTTTCATCTGCCCCTTCTGTCTTAGGAAGTATTCATGTGCTTGGGGCAGACATTCCCCTAATACACCGATGGATTTGAGGTCAGTCAGTTAGCCTTAACCTGGTTTATAGCCTGTCTGCCAGGACAGTTTAACCTGGTATGGCCACTATGTATGCTACAACTTCTTAGAACCACAGGTGAGAGTTGGGTGAAAGGTAGACACCAAAGGTTAATGAACAGCCCTGAAAAGGGCTCAGCAAGCCTTTGTACTAGACCTCTGAACACCCCTACATCCCACTGTAAACTAGCATAGACTGCTAATTAATGTTTATTTATGATTCTTTTGCCTCCAACAGAATCTTACTTTGATTTCACGCTTATTGTTTTGGTGTGCCAACAAGCTTGGTTCTCAAAGGCTATATCTGTGGAGTACAGGCTCTGATAGCTTCCATCAAGCTTTAGCTATTAATCCATAATGAAAATGGGCTCTGTCTTGTAACTAAGCTAATTAAGACAGTCTCATCAAAAAGTTAGTTATATAGAAATAAATTCTTTGGTGACAACTATTCTTTAAAACCAGAAAGTCGTCTCTAGATCTGAATGTCTTTTTTTAGGTCTTTTCTACTGAGTCATTCAAAGGTTGCAACCTGAGCAGACCACCACAGGTATTACAAGTATTGTCTCACATAATTCCTCAGAGCCAAACATGGATGACTTTCAAAAGAAAGGAAAATCAAGTACATTAATGAAAAGTACTGGTTTAAACCATATAAACCGAAAGGTCAAATTTGTTGAGTGGAGATAGTATGAAATACGAAATTTGTTTTCCATGAAACGTCTTTAAGGCATAAGGTGTCATTTATTGAAAGGTATACCTTTTATATCCATAGCAAATACAATTTATTTATTGTATTTTACTAGCTAAATTAAACTATGCAAAATTTTTGCTTATTTCAACACTGTAAGGATATGCGATTTTGTCAGTGTGGATAATCTTTCCACTGACCAATCTTTTCATTACTTCATAGATAACATTCCTGCAATTCTGTGACTCAAAAATTAATCACTCTATGGTCAAACTGGGAATTAGCTTCTCTACGTTTGGCTAGGATAGTCTTTGGATAATAGGAATATAACTTGTTATCAAAACCTTTCCAGTTTGGTAGGTCCTTACTGAGCTTTTTCTCTATTCTGATAACCTTTGCAATCTATACACCATCTCTACATCACAATAAGGTAGCAGAGCAGAACTTCTATTGAGGAAAAAAAGTATTTAAACTTTTAAAATATGATATTACAAACATTTATGAATATACAAACAAGTTAAAGAAAGATAATTCCTGCCTTCAAGGAGCTTACAATATATAGAAGAAGAAAACATACAAAAGGAAATTGAAAAGAGGGGATGAGTACTAGACAGGAAGGGGAATGATCAATATGGTGACGGAGTTGAAACCAAGCAAAGTATCTAGTGACAAATCAAAATCCACGGATATTTTGAGCCTTCTATAAAAGGAAGATATAGGAGGAGTTCTTGTCCCACCCTCCAGCCCTCCAATCAGAAAGGCAGAAGCAACTGAGGGTACTGATGTGGTAAGAGTAGCAAAGCTGAAGCAATTATCATTAAAGTGAGATTGAATATTCAAACAACTTTGAAAGAGTCTTAACTTATTGTTTCATTTTTGTATGTAGATGGTTCTGAGCTTTCAAACACAGCTGCAGTGGTAGATGATGTACAGTTATCTCTTCCACATTGCAGGGGTTAAGGGCACAGCACCCCCATGTTTAAAACTTGGCCCTCCCTTCATACCAGAGAAGAAGCCTGAATTATTATGGTATTAGAAGATAAAATATGTTGATACTATATAATACTGTACATATATTTTATGCAATTCTGAGTTTCTAAAATTTTTTCTATGTTGTCTACTGGCCTTCAAATGTCAGCTGTGGCTTCTGTAAAACTCCCCCCAAAATTCCCATTTATTTTCTTATGCTGTCTCCATGTATATCAAAACCATAAAGGGGAAAATCATAATGTAGAAGGGATAACTTTATTTATCAAATGTGACCAGCCTAGAAAAATTCAAAGAAGCTCATCTCCAGAAAGTTAGTTGTTTTTGTTTGTTTTTTGGAGGGGGAACAAGTATTTGTTTTATTTTTTAAGTGTTTATATTTCATATTTTCCAATTGCATGTAAAAACAATTTTTAGCATCCATTTAAAAACTGTTTAGTTTTAAACTCTCTCCCTCCCTCCCTCCCTCCTTGAGAAGGCAAGCAATTTGATATAGATTATACATATGCAGTCACCCTATCCATGTTGCAAAAGAAAATGCAGACCAAAAAACCCCAGCAAAGTGAAAGAAAATGTATTCTTCAGTCTGTGCTCAGTTGCCATTCAGTTTTTTTTTCCCCTCTGGAGGTAGATAGCATTTTTCCTAATTAGTCCTTTGGAATTGTCTAGGATCACTGCATTACTGAGAATAGCTAAGTCATTTACAATTGATCATTGTACCACATTACCATTACTGTGTACAACATTCTCCTGGTTCTGCTCACTTCACTTTGCATCAGTTCATGTAAGTCTTCCCAGGTTTTTCTGAAATCTACCAGCTCATTATTTCTTATAGCACAATAATATTTTATCACAACCATAGGCCACAACTTGGAACAAGCTTTTTTAAAGCACCTGCTTTGTGTGCATTTTACTAAGTGCTTCACAAATATAATCTCATTTGATCTTCAGGATAACTCTGCAGAGTAGGTGCTATTATTGTCCCCATTTTACAGTTGAAGAAACTGAGGCAGACAGAAGTTCACTGATTTGTCCAGGAACTCACGGCTATTAAGTGCATTTGAGCTTCATTCTTCCCGACTCCAGAACCAGAACTCTATTCGATGTACCACAAGCTCTCAGTGAATGGCCACAGCTTTTTTTCTGTCAAATATGAAGCAAAGATCTCAGCTGAGAAGGTTAAAGAGCTGCTGGGACAGGTAGGATAGTGAGCTAATGAGGGAGGTTTAGCAGGAATGCCTGGTATTGGTGAGGACCCAGTGGAGGGTGTGTACCCTATATCTGGAGTGGACTCAATCAGGGATTTTCTCCACCTCTGTTCAGCAGCAGGTGAGTGTGTAGGAGAGGATGTGAAAGATGGTGGGAGGGATCCCACCTGAGACTTGACTGGGCAAAACCAGCTATAAACAAGGTGTCAAGGGGCTGAGTCCAGAGAATAAGACAGTGTAGAATTGAATCAGTTCACCAATGGGTCAAGGTGGGGAAAGGAAGGGAGAGTGGTTGGTGTAGGAGAGATGGCCTAGAGGTCACAGTGTGGATGGAGAACATGGCTTAGGGTTGTAAGGCAAAGGGAGAGACTATGATCAGGTGAGGGGATTTCAGAATTCATGGATGTGGAGGTTGTTGCATTGTGGCTGATGTCAAGAGCAAGGTCTGACCTCTGTGTGTGTCTGAGGTGGCGGGATGAAGGAGGAAGAGAAAGAGGAGGAGGAAGAGGAGGAGGAGGAGGAGAGCCACTGGTCAGGAAGCTGCCCCAGCCCCTGTGGCACATAGGAGCCTGGGACCTCCTCCCCAGCCCTGGGCTAAGTCACCATGGTTGAGCCTACCTTCCTTTGCCAGGCATAGAGATCAGGTGTGTACACAGTGTGCACACATATTCACACTTACTTTTCCCTCTTGCAGTCCTGCTGGAAGCCTCTGTGGAGCCAAAGGACTTGATGAGCACACTTTCCAACAGGCTCCCTGTCTGACTAGCCACTGCCATGATGGCACCATACACCCTGCCCTCAGAGAGCTCCATGTCCTTCGCCATCCGATAAGGGAACCGAGCCAGCAGGCAGCTCCTCAGCCTGGGGCCAAGGCTGGAGAGGACAGATGGAAAGAGGAGGAAGACCAGGCCCTGACCGCTCCCGCCAGACCTGCCTTGCCCAGGGAGAGAAGAGGCCCACAGCACCCCAGCTCACAGCAACACAGCGCCCATTCCAGGGAGGAGGGTTGGTGATCTGGGAAGCTCAGGCTTCCTGGAGGAGGTGACCTGGAAGAGTTGGGAGGGTGGCATTGGGTAGCAGGGAGGGGAAATTTGTAAGCCAAGCTGGGGAGGTGGGAAGAGATCAACAGGTGTGTAAGTGTGTGCACAAGCCCCATGTGTGCACTTATATGCAAGTGCATTTACGTGTGTGTGCACGTGCGAGTGAAGGGGTGAGAAGACTGGAGGATGGTGTTGAGGGAGGGGAGTGAAGGGTTCATGGCTGTATTTGAGGAATATTAGTTTGGCCCCTGTACTGGGGATGGCTCCTCCAGGGGCAGGGAGGCCACTGACACTGACTCAGTAGGAAGCTGTTGTTATCATAGTCCAGGAGAGTCGGAGGGCCTGATGGAAGTGGGGCCATTATGGAGACCTGTTACAGACTTAGAATTGATAGGAAATAGCATCTGATAGGGGAAGGGGTGTGTGCAGCAAAGGGAGAGAGTCCAGGATGACTCCTTGTTTGGGAACTGGGTGGCTGGTAAGGCTTCAGTGCCCTCAGCAGGAATGGGGAGGAAGGAAATTTGAGCTTCGCCTCGGGCTCCTGGGGGATGGGATGGGGTGAGGGAGACAGGCTTCCGGAAGTAGGAGATGCGGGCCTGGAGATGGGGAAGGGGGTGAGGAGTCAAATGGGCAGAATATGAGAAGATGGGAACCACAGAAGTATCTGGGCTCATGACTGAGGAAGAAAATGTCAAAAGAGGGAGAGGCCTGAGGACCTTCGTGGCTCTAAGGGGAGGAGGGAGCCACGGAGCCAGCTGAAGCAGGGCATCCGGGAGTAGCAAGAGCTACCGGTTCGAGGGTGACAAGAGGCCCTGGGGAACTTGGAAAGCCCCAGCAGTGCAGGGGAGTCCCGGGTGTGCATGGGGAGAGGTCCCAGTGGGGGCTGCCGAAGTGGGGCAGCCAAGGAACCCTTCCTGCAGATTGTTGGAGTGGCTCCCTGATGTCTCAGAGAACATTCAGTGGATGAAGGAGCAGACAGGAAGCATCTGCCAGCCCCTGGTGGATGAGAGCCAAGAGGAAGCTGGGCAGCCACCTTCGTATGAGGTACTTGTGAGCTGGGGGTCTCTGAAGGGTCTCTGGCCTCTTGCTGGCTCAGAGGGAGCCATCCAGTTGCTTGTTGTTCAGTTCTTCAGTCTTATACAACTCTTTGTTACCCCATGTGCTATATAGAGCACACTGATGTTGGTCCATGAGATTTTCTTGGCAAAGATGCTGGAGTAGGTTGCCATTTTATTCTCTAGTGGATTAAGGCAAACAGAGGTTATATGACTTACTCGGTTCACATAGCCAATAAGTATTGGAGGCCAAATTTGACATCAGGTCTTTCTGACTCCAGGCCTAGCATTCTATCCATTGAGCCACCCAAATGCTCCAGAGTGTTGGTTACCAGGTAGTTAAGTTTTTGGACCACAAGGATTTTTAAGCACTATCTGCCTATGGGTAAATGTGTTGCTTTCTTTTATAGGAAAAGATATATGTGTGCCTATATCTATATCTATATCTATATCTATATCTATATCTATATCTATATCTATATCTATATCTATATCTATATCTGTATCTATATATCTGCATCTATATCTCTATAGTTATATCTATAGCTATATTCATATATGCATATATACACATACATATACATATATACTGCATATGTATGTATCAGTATGTGTGTATATCTGTGTATGCATATGTGTAGATATATATGTACATGTGTGGGGAGTTTTATGAAAGCCTCAGATGACATGCAAAGTCCAGCAGATGGCACAGAAAATGTTTAGAAACTCAGAAATGCATAAAATATATGTATAGTATTGCATAATATCACATATTTTATCTTTTAATACCATAATAATTCAGACTTCTCTGGTATGAAGGAAGGGCCAAAAGAGTTACACAGATTTTCTACGTCATGGGCTCACCATGCCTCTAACCCTTTTGATGTGGAAGGGATAATTGTACAAGCAAAATAATAATCACTATTATATCATGTCAAAGATTTGCTCATCTGTCTTTTGCTTAAAGATATCCAGGGAAAAGCAGCCCACCACCTCTAGACACTGGCCATTCCAATAAGGTAAATATAGTTATAAGAAAAAAAGGATATAACAGAGAATGAGCTTTTAAAATTTTTAAAGTCTCTTTAGGGATGCAGTGATTTGCTCAGTCCTCCACTAAAGCAGTATTCTAATGCTTTATCATGATCTTGAAAACTCCACAAGCTCTGGCAGCAATTAACCAAACTAAAAAGATTTTTATTATTACTCTGGTGATAGATTGTGTGTCTTTCCCAGCCCCACTGAGTATAGTGAAATTAGTATCCATAAAGTTAGTTGCCAAGTAATGATTTGGGGGGGGGGGGCATGTTAGTGTGGTGAAAGTAACACAGAAAAATGTTATACTAAAGATATAGTGAAATTATGAGGTGTATCAGGGGATGCAGCCCCTACACTGATCCTTTATTGTTTGAAATGCTGAAAAAATGGGTTGTATACGCAGACGTGGCTAAGAAATTCACTTTAGAACTTATTATGATGACCACATTATCAATAATGGATGCAGTTACTATGATTTCATAATTGAGTTAGCTCTGTACCAGGCCAGGACCATTTCATTTTTCCATCCAGCATTTTATAGAGACTACACAGAAGTTTTCTACACTTTTAACTTAATATTCCGAAACCACTATATTATATTCTCCAAATTTACTTAGAGCATTGATAAAAGTGGTCCAGATTAAGGAAAACTGAGTATTATTCAAAGTTTTGTCCCTACACTGTCACTTTTACAATATGTGTGTGTGTATATATATATATATATATGTATATATATATATATACATATATATATATATGTGTGTGTGTGTGTGTGTGTGTGTATAAACACATAGACTTATATACACTTACAATATGTATATGTATGCATGTTTATGTAAGCCTTCTGTGTCCTACTTTCTCTACCTATAAGATGAAATAACAAATAGACCATGAGGTAGTGTTTGAAAAGTGCTTTGAATGAAGTGAGCTTATAGAATATAAAGTAACATCAAATATTTTTATTCATTGACTGTATTTGACAAATTATTTGACTAATATATCATACCAAAAATAATACGGACATATCAGTTGGAGAAGGATGATGGTTTTTCCTCACGTAAACTACTGGAAAAACAATTTGTCAAACACATTTATCTTTTTCTATTTTTCTTAAGCCAGCCAAAAAAATATTTAAGGTCACAACTGAAGGTTTGAGACTAACTCAGATATCTTCTCTTTGACCCACTGCTTCCTTAGTCATCATTAGACAGGTAAGGTTGTGATGATTTCTTGAGGGTAATGTGATAACAGAGGATAAGAGAATGTGCTATCATGGAACCACAGAGTTTTAATGAGAGACCTTGCCAACAACCAGTTATTTTACAAGCTAAAATTCATCTTGACATTGAAGACATTGAAGAATAGCCCCTACTTTGGGAGGCATAACAATGTCAGAGTGACAGGAAGGAGAAATAATTATGAGGCAGACTAGATGAAAGAGATTTAAAGCAAGTCATTACAAATTTGCAATTCTTTTTTTCAAAACAGACTGTATAGAGAGCTGCTTGACAATTCATTTTTGGCATTTACAGTTTTTTATGTTTAGTTTTTTTTTGTTTTTTTTTTTTAGAATTTTAGTAAAGGGTATAGAGAGATAGTAGGTGATATAGTATTTTGACATTTAAAAATATCCATGATTTCATATGTGGGCACTCTCTTAACTGGCAAAGATCACAACCCCTTTATGCCTTAGAAAACGTATCCATGAGTTTCTACTGTTTTCCTTCTTTTAGATTTTTTACAATTTAACCCGTATATACCTTGTTTTTTTATAGTTATATTCAAATCGTTCTACCAATTAGACTATAAGATCTCCAAAAGCAAGGATTAGTTCAATCTTTCATTGAATCTCCACTGCTTAGCACCATACTTGACAAACATTATGTGTTTGATAAATCTTGCTGAATGACGGTTGTGCTCACCCCTTCAATATAGTATCTTTGGGATATTTCCTCTTTTCTTCTTCTCCAGGTAACAAGCTGACAAGCATTTGTTAAATGCCTGCTGTATGCCAGGTACTGTGTTAAGAGCTGTCATGAAGGAGCTCACAATCTAATGAGAAATCCAGTGAGAACTTTGGAACAATGAATGTTGTCCACCAAAAGGTAGTCATAGTCATATGGGAAGGATGAGGCTGGAGAAAGATAAGGGAAGTAAAATAGAAGATCAGAGAAGGAAGGTCAGGGAAATATGACATGGAGGGAAGCAAGAAAAATTGGAAGTTTTGTTTTCATCTACCATAGGGGAGATGGGGCTAAAAAACTCCCTTACATTTTTCTGAGAAATTGACTGGACCATGAGAGAAATAATTATTTCTTTCTTATGTTAATAATTAATTATTGAATTAGGACCAAAATTTTTTCAGAAGACTGTAGATTGTTCAGTCTCTGAAAGATATTGTTGATAGGTGAGATTGCCCACATCCCCTGGGTACATAATTTTTGATCCTGGGTGGGAGACCCTACCCAAATGTGAAATCAGGCCTATTATGTTTATGTTAGCCAGGTCTGAGGAGAAGTGGACCTCCTTTTGTCTAAATAGCTGAAGGTGGGGGTAGTCTGAATGGGAGATAAGTCTCTTTGTCCATGACTGAGTTATCAGTCACTTTTCCCCAACCCCTCTTTAGAATGGGTCTCTCATTATATTTATTTTTTTCATTGTTAACCAATCAGAGTTGATTGCCACCCTCAAGATCCCCCATTTTCCAAGGGCATATGAGTTCCATGAGGGGTCTTTGGCATTCAAGAGTGCCACTGACCATTTTTATTAATTATCCCCTAGGCAATAATTAATATAATGATTAATTATACATAAACTTTGCCTCTCAAACTTTATAAGTTACAACCAAAAGGCACTGTTGCAGATCTGGAGAAAGCAATGTGAAATGTCTAGAAGATGGAAAGAGAAGAATAAAGCCTCCATCTTACCTCTGTTCCATTGGCAAAGAGCAAGAGATTATGATGGGATTCTTGGAAGACTTCTTGCTGATCTCATATTCAGAACTCCTAAGTGTTTCTCAGCATTTATGTAGATGTTTTTAGCTAATGTTTCCTCACATAGTACTTTTTGTTTTATTTTCTGAAATTCATATTCTCTTCCTTTGTATTTTTTTGTACTCACACCCACCCTCTGGCTCCTTACTTTGGAAAGATACTAATGGAGAAAATGCAAATTGAAATGAACAAAAACAACAATACCAACAACAACAATAAAGTTTGGCATTTAAATTTGTTAATTTTTAAAAAAATAAGCAGGAATTTTGGACTCCTTCCGAAAGATTTCATCCTACCAAGAATCTGAAACTAGGTGGCACAGTGGGTAGAGCATCAGGCCTGGAGTCAGAAAGACCTGAGTTCAAATATGGCCTCAGACACTCACTAGCTGTGTGACCCTGGGCAATTCACTTAGCCCTGTTTGTCTAAGTTTCCTCATCTGTAAAATGTGCTGGAGAAAGAAATTGCAAACCACCCTGATATTTTTGCCAAGAAAATCGCAAATGGGGTCACAGAGTTTGGACACAACTAAAATGACCAGACAACACCAACAACCAAAAATCTGATCTCACTTCATTCATCATGGGGACAGCACCAAATTACCAAAACCACTCCCCTAGGAGCTAGCTAGTAGGGACTCTCAAAACCCAACAATTCATCTTGGGACATTCCTAGGCACCAAGGCTTAATTAGGAGCTGTCTTTTATCATCTCAAAAAGGTTTTGATGAGCATGTCCCTACCTTCTATGGGACACTTTCAAAAATACTGGAAAAAGGCTCACAGTTCTATAAGCTCATAAAGTTGACAAAGGACCTCCATTAACAAGCTCTTCATGCATATGTCTTCCACATCTGCTTTACTTAAGCCAGTGTAGCATCCCTTTCAAGTAAAAGGCAAGGGTTAGCCATATTGGGCAATAAACTGTTGGGCATTATAGTGGTTGTTATGGTAGAGAGGGACAGAAGTCATAAAAATGATTCCTCTCTTAGAAGACTAAAGAACTAGCATGATTCCAGTCCCACACAAAGTTATTTTGGTTTGTAGGATACCACTGAACTATGATGAGGGCAAAACCGAAAAGAATATAACGCAAACCAACTTGTGGTCTCTTAGCAATAATACGGTATTAAGAAAGATTTTTAGGAGGGAAACTATTGCATTTACTGTTCCATCTTAGTTTTCTAAGGCAATAGGGCCATTCACCTTTCCTATTAAGAAGATGCATGGGATTAGGTGATCAGAGTAAATGGTGATCAGAGGAAAATTCCAAGCTTTCCAGATTTCCTCCACAAACAAGGCAAAATAGCACCTCAGGGTGAGCATAGAGAAGCAACAGTAAATAAGAATTAGAGCAGAACAGTGGTCCTCCTAGGACAACTGGAGAAGATCCAAAGAAAGATGGAAAGATCTCAGGATGGAGATTTGGCCCTAGTGAGGTGTAAACATCTTCAGGTTAGCTCTGCTGAAAAAGCAAGCAGCCAGGCAGGTTTGGAGGTAGCCTTGACTTTAGCCACAGAAATTTTCCCTCCTGGATAGTGTGGGGAGTAAGGGGTCTGATGGGGGAAGATTGAGAGAGCCTCTGGTGACAAGAGACACCAGGCCCAGCTGTGTTGCCAAGACTCAATGACAGGGGAGAAGAAACCAGCACAGGCCCCGTGACTGCAAAAGTTATGGAGTGGATACTAGAGAGCTGAGGTTTTGGTCTTGGTTCCAGGTCAGAGGGGAGAACTGAAGGTCATGGACATTGGAGGGTTCTCAGGGAACAAGAGCATTTCCAGCACAGTGTGCCATGGCTTGGAGGGGAAAAGGAGTGTAGATGTTGGGCTCAGGGCAAAGCTCAAATAATAACAGTAAGAAGGACCTGAGGCCAGAGGCACCATCCCCCGTGCCCCAGGATTAGAGGTGATTATAATAATAAGCTGCTGAAAATGAGCAGACAAAGGAGAAAGAACCCAACCACAGACAATTACTATGGGAATAGAGAATACCTTCAGAGGAGGATAGTGAAGCAAAGAAAGTCTCTCCTACCCCAAAGAATAATGTCAGATGGTCACCTGCTCAAAAAGGATTGATAGAAGAACTCAAAAAGACTTCAAAAATCAAATAAAAGACATTGAGGAAAAATTTTTAAAAGCTAAGAACAATCCAAGAAAGACAAGATTATGAAAAGAAAATCAACCAAACTGGAAATGGAGATCCAGAAACTTAAGGAAGAAAACAACTCCTTGAAAATTAGAATTGGGCAAGGGGAAGCCAGTGAAGTTATGAGACCAAGAAATAATAAAACAAAATATAAAGAATGAAAAAATAGAAGAAAAAGTGAAATATCTCATAAAAAACAAACCTCTAGAGAAGAGAGTATACCTACCTAAACAGACACAGGAATTATATGAATATAAATACAAAACCCTTTTATATAAACAAAGTTAGGTCTAAATAATTGAAGTAATATTTATTTTGCGTGGGTAGGTAAAGCTAATATTAAAAAAAACAAAAGGCAACTTTACCTAACTAAACTATTTATGTAATACCATCCAAATTAAATTACTAAAAAAAATCTTTCTGAATCAGGAAAAAAAATAATATCAGGTTCATTTGGAAGAGCAGAGGGTCAGGAACTTCAAGGAAACCAGGGGAAAAAGATGTGAAGAAACTAGATTCCGTAGTATCAGACTTTAAACCATATTATTAAGTGAGAGCAGTGCTGAAGTATGAAATGGATAATTTTGATTATTTCAAATCAAAATTTTCCTGTGTAATTGAAACCTAATTAGCCAAGAATAGAGGGAAAGCAGAAAAAATTGGTAGAGGGAAAATCTAACTGTCAAAGACAATCTCCCAGATAGAATGTGATTAGGTAGGAATATTGTTGGGGTGTAGGAAATGATGAGCTGGTACAGTTAGAAAAATGTAAAAGACTTGGACTTATGAAGGAAGATGCTATCCACCTACAGAAAAACAGATGACAAGTGGAAATAAGCCTAATACAGTCTTACATATATGCATTTGAGTGTATATGTATGTGTGTAAACATATATGTGTATGTATATAAAATGTGTGTATGTGTGTGTTTGTTTATGGATATGTATATATATGTATATCTATGTGTATATGTGGATGTACATATATGCATATACAGACACACACATATACACACACATATACACACATATATATTCATGCCTAATTGTTACCTTGGCAGGGAGGGGAGGGAGGGGAAAACAAAATAAAAAGTACATAGCAGAAGACAAAAGAAAACATACAAGGAAGCAAAGAAGGACAGCTTTGAAAATACTGTGTAAGGGGGTGGAGCCAAGATGCTGGAGTAAAAGCAGGGACTAGCTTGAGCTCTTCTACCAAAGCCCTCCAAATGCCTGTAAAAAATGATTGTAGACAAATTCTAGAGCAGCAGAACCCACAAAAAGACAGAGGGAAACAAATCTCCAGCCCAAGAGAACCTGGAAGGTTCACAGGAAAGGTCTGTTGTACCTGACTGAGAGAGGAGCATAGTCTAGTACAGGCCATGCCAGCACAGACTGGGCCCCAGTAACCTGGAGCAGGCCTCAGGGAACTGAATCACTTAGTGGCAGCTGTGGGAGGTTTCCAGACTTCTCAACCCAACAACTTGGAAGGTCAGTAGGAAAGGTCTGGGTGAGAGAAGAGTACAGTCCAGCCCCAGTCCCAGCACAACCATGGGGCAGCAGCGGTGGTCATGGCAGTGGTGGCAGCACTGGCTACTTCCAGAGTTCTCAGTCTACAGACTGTAAGAGGATTGAGCAACTGATCAGGAGGAAATTACAGGGGTCTCTTTGCTGCACTGAGGCAGGACTCTGTTGCTTTGCCCATACTTGGATCTTGGTCCTTGGTGGCAGTTCTGGGGGGAGGAGGAGCATTAAAATAGTAGAACTTGTGGTAGCAGCAGAGACGGGACCCTCCTCATAGTCCAAAGGTAGAAAAGAGTGCTTGTGGTCACTCACAGACCAGAGCATAGGCCAGGAAAGGAGTAAACATGTCTCCTTAGATCATACCAACTTGGAAGAACTGAAAGCTTACAGGTCCCTAGAAATATCTCTGAAAACAGCTGCACAGAATCCCTGAAGCTTTGGACAGTATACCCAAACAGCAAGGAATAGGCAGCCAAATTCCAGAATTATCAGGTCAAGGAGAAAATACTGGAAGTAGCCAGAAAAAAAAAAAAAAAAACAATCCGAGTGTGTGGAAACAGAATCAGGATAATACAAGATCCAGCAGCTTCTATATTAAGGGAAGGAGAGCTTGAAATAGGATATTCCAGAGGGCAAAGGAGCTAGGATTAAAATCAAGAATTACTTTCTCAGGAAAAACGAGTTAAATGAATGAGGGGAAAAATTGATATTCAGTGATGTAGAGGAATTTAATGCATTCTTAGGGGAAAAAATACAGAGCTAAATAGAAAATTTGACTTTCAAACACAGGACTCAAGAGAAGCATCTAAAGGTAAAAAGGAAAGAGAAATCATAAAGAACCTATTAAAGTTGAACTGTTTACAATCCCACACAAGTATAGATGTTATTTATAACTTATGAGACATTTCTCATTGTTAGGGTAGTTGGAGGGAATATATATATATATATATATATATATATATATATATATATATGTATATATGTATATATATACACACATACACACACATATATATGTATATGTATATATGCATATACATATATACATATGTATATGTATGTGTGTGTGTATATATATATATATATATATATATATATATATATATATATATGGAGAGAGAGAGAGAGAGAGAGAGAGAGAGAGGACATAG
Source organism: Trichosurus vulpecula (assembly GCF_011100635.1). Lineage (NCBI taxonomy): Eukaryota > Metazoa > Chordata > Mammalia > Diprotodontia > Phalangeridae > Trichosurus > Trichosurus vulpecula. Next base: position 218,553,510 of record NC_050573.1, on the reverse strand, counting down.
GGTGAGTTGAATATTAAGGGATGATATCTAAAAAATAAAATTAAGGAATGAGAGAGGAATGTACTGGGTGAAGGAGAAAGGGAGAGGTAGAATGGGGGTAAATTATCTCACATAAAAGAGGCAAGAAAAACCTTTTACAATGGAGGGAAAGAGGGGGGAGATGAGAGGCAGTGAGTAAACCTTACTGTCATTGGGTTTGGCTTAAGGGGGGTATAACATACACACTCAATTGGGTATGGAAATCTATCTTACCCTACAGGAAAGTAAGGGGAGGGGAATAAAGAGGGGTGAGAGAAGGGAGGGCAGATTGGGGGAGGGGGTAGTCAGAAGCGAAATACTTTTGAGGAGAAATATGGTGAAGGGAGAGAATAGAATAAATGGGGAAGGATAGGATGGTGGGAAATACAGTTAGTCTTTCACAACATGACTATTATGAAAGTGTTTTTCATGGTCACACATGTATAGCATATATCAAATTGTTTGCCTTCTCAATGGGAGGAGGGAGGAAGGGAGAGAATTTGGAACTCAGAGTTTTAAAAATGAGTGTTAAAATTGTTTATACATGTAATTGGGAAATAAGATAGGCAATGGAGTATAGAAATATATATTATCCTATAGGAAAATAGAAGGGGAAAGGGATAAGAAAAGGAGCTGGGGAGTGATAGAAGGGAGGGCAGATTGGGGAAAGGGATAATCAGAAACAAAACACTTTTGAGTAGAGACAGGGTGAAAGGAAAGAGTGAATAGAATAAACATGGGTGGGAGAAATAGGATGGAGGGAAATACAGGTAGCAATAGTAATTGTGGGAAAAAATTTTGAAGCAGAAAAATAAACAACCTAGAAAGCCTTTCGTGGGTTGATGCAAAGTGAAACGTAACAGGTAGAAAGTAACTACAGTATTGTAGGATAATCAGCTGTGAATGACTTAGCTATTTTTAGCAGCACAAGGATCCATGACAACTCTGAAAGACTTAAGATGAAAAATGCTATCTGTCCCCAGAGGGGGGTAAAAAACTGGTAGTTTCTGAATATAGATTGAAGCAAGTTTTTTTGACTTTATTTTCCTTGAGTTTTTTAAAAAATCTATGTTTTCTTTCACAACATGACTATTATGGATTTGTTTTGCATGACTACACATGTATATCCTATATGGAATTGTTTGCCTTCTCAATGTGGTGGGGGCGGGGGGGGAGGAGTAAGGATGGAAGAAAGAAGGGAAAGAATTTGGAACTTGGTTCTAAAAACAAATGTTAAAAATTGTTTACATGTAAGTTGGGGGAAATTAAATAATAAATAAATAAATAAGAAAATGTTTATTTTATATAGGTTTTCCTGAAATGTAAAGTTATTACTTTATATTGAATCCTCTCTTATGTTCTACCATGTGCATGGCACGGTTTTTTCTTTTTCTTTTCTTATTTTGTAATTAAGTTTAAATTCATATATAGTGAAAAAAGTGATCACATATTCTTCTAACTCAGAAAATGAATTTTGAACAGGTCTTCTTCATAGCAAAGGAAGTAAATATATTTCAGATATTTAAGAATGAGAACATCAAAACAACTATTAGAATGCAAGAGTGTCTCTCTAGGCTTAAACATGGCCATATCAGTGTGATCATTGGTACAGTTCTTACAAAGGTACTGAACGGATCTCTCTCTTTTAGGAAAATGCTATTTTTCTCTAAGAAAGGGCCTAAGGACTAGAAATCAGGTAGAAATGTAAATCCTAGCTCAATTATGGTATAAGGACTCACAAGAATATGGGTGAGGTGTCAGGAAAAGAAAAGGAAAGGAAATTGCTAGGGAAGTTCAGAGGTCATGCATTTAATATGTTACATGCATTAAAGATGGAAAATACATGGGTCACAGCAGATGAATGCTTGATGGCACTGAATAATCATTTCAGACTATTGACAATGCTATGTATTTTCTTCCTCATCAAACTTCTAAATACTGCTCAGGATGAGAATAAACTTCGAGTTTGTCTCCTTGAGATGTGCCCATTTTCCCCTCTCTGCCATTTCTCCTTTTTTCTGCCTTTTCTTCAGACTCTCTCTATTACAGCCCATCCTCAGGCATGCATGACCTTCCTTCCATTCCAATCACTCTCCAAAATTTGTCACTGGGAGAGGAGGAAAGGTAATCAATCCCAATATTCACTTCAGATTTATCACCTCATACCCAAAAGTCTGGTGATGGTCCTTTGTGAAAACATAGGATCAGGTCATCAAATGACAGACAGTCTGTCACAGTTCTGTGCTTAAGAAGACCTTTCCCCCTCCCCTACCCAGAATGTGGCCTCTACTGGCTTAGCCTTTTTTAACCCAAGGTCACTGCTATGCTACAATGAGGCATTGGAGCTGAACTTCACTTGACAAAGATCATGTCTAATATTAAAATTAATACAACTCCTAAAAACTTTGTCTAATACACATAGTGAACACTTACTTCAGTGTAGACAATCGAGTATTTCAGTGGAGAATTTCCTACATGCTGAAAACAGACTTTATAAACTGTCTTGAGTTGCTTATCACCCCCGCATAGAGAAGAATGAGAAAACTTAGTGAGAAGGTGGTAATTAATATAAGAAGATTTCAAAGATAAGGCTGAAAAGTCTAGCAGATCATTATTCTTAACTGTAAACAAGTCCTATACCTTCATATGTGAAAATGGCACTTTCTGAGGGTCCTGGTTACACGGGTTGGGAAATTAGCTTGGTTCAGAGCCTTTCAGGGAAGAGGTTTCTCTAGGGAAGGAATTTTCAAACTTTCTGTGTATATCATGGGCCCCTTGGATGGTCTGGAGAAGTCCACAGACCTTTCCTCAGAATAACATTTGTTGCCTACCTTCATAAATACTATATTTCAGTTAGAGGTTAGTAAAAATAAAGAAGATTTTTTCCATCCAATTTTTTGACCCCCTAAAGTCAATCTTATCCCTGTTGGATAGGATCCAGGTTAAGAACCCTTGCTCTGGGTCAGAGGCCTCAAATCTCATCCTGAGGGCCACTCTAAAGTGTCGTGATATAATTGGAAAATATTTAACAAAATAAATAAAAATGCAATAAAGCACAGATAATGCTGACATGTGGTTTTCTAAGTCAATGTGAAGTCACAGTGATCCTAATCTATGATTTAGTGACCCTATTTCTATTTGAATTTGAAAACACTGCTCTGCTGCATACTTGTTAAACACCACAAGTTTATCTGTAAGCAGACTAAGTTATGGTCTGTGAGTTTTGATACGAGAAAATATTGGAAATTTCCCCTGTTCCTGAATATGCTGGCCAGGTTTTACAGTGCCTGAAATAAGATCTTTATGAATTAATTCTTTGAATGAAGCACAGCTCTCTCTTGGCATCTTCTTTTAAGATTCAGATTTTACTAGGCAGAGAAAAAAGTTCTCTATTACCCTTGTTAGTACAGAAGGTATCCAGTAGAAGGTCAGGGAGGAACATTTTCTCCCTTCTGTACTGAGAATTTATTGTTTTTACTCACTATTAGACCTGTAGTTCAGCATTAGACACAACACACATTCTATCTGGAAAAGACATCAAAGGCTAAAGTTACTCCACATCTCCACCTTCAGGCCAGAAAACATTTAATAGTTCTAGACTGATGATAAGTTATTCAATGAAAACTATGTCTAGTAATCTAGGATGTGAGAAAGGAAAGGAGGGAAAGGAGGGAAGAATAAGGAAAGGAGGGAAGTTAAAATAGGACTTTTAAGCCCTTGGGATAGGGAAATTTAAATTTTGAAAGTAATTGTCTACCCTTACTTTCCATATGCCAGAATTACAACTCAGATGGAAAGAACAACATATTTCTACAAAGTTTTTCCTTTTTTTCCTTTTATTCACAGTTCAATATCTCCAACTTTTTCTTATATCATTTTGTAATCTCTTTTTTTGTCTTCTTTTTCCCTCCCCCTACACAACCCCTTATCCACCAGTAAACTTAGTTGTTTTTTTTTCTCACACTCCCAAATGTTATTGGCTAAAATTTAACATTCAAAGTTTCTGATAGATAACCAATTTTCTATGACATTAATCATCCCCATTATTGGTTCCAAATATTTAGCATTCCACTTGAGAAGAAAAGTAAAATAAAGTCAGTGTCCCTTAATATTTCTTATTTGAGAAACAAGAGGGTGGGCAGATAGTCCTGAGCCTGAGAGAGTGCTGGTAAATGTGGGGGTTGTGTGCAATCTATACTTTTAAATTTAACCTGCATTATTATTAATACTTTCCTAAGTCTACTCAATCTACAAAAGAATAAATCCAGCCTTAATTTTTAGTGCTTGTTAAATTTCCAAGGTGAAAACGTTCACCCTTAAAATTTAGCAATTGACCCTCATAAGCCAACACAAATAAATAAACAAAATTGTCTTTACTTCTCTTTAAAATCTTTAAGTAATCAGAAGGAACAGAACAAACTTCAGCAGATGAGATTATCTTTATTTGGACCAGCATAATTCTTTGAATGTTGTCTCTTGCTAAATTCTTTGACTTTCAGTTATAATTTTATACATATTGAGCTCCTGTTACTGTTTGAGACCTAAGAGAGCAAAAGGTTAATTCAGGGGGTGGGGTGAGGTTAGGGATTTGAGGTGTGCTGTAATCATGGAATAGTATAATAGCAATATAAAATTATTTCACTGTACATGTCTACATTTAAGAGTTCAATTTTAATGGACCATTGAATTAGCACTAAAGTATTAAAACCTTTTGCAACTATTAGAATGACTAATTAAATGGATGCTCTCTGGCCAAATAATACTGCCAACTTCATTTTTGATAGTTATTTATAGGTGAATAGAAAAAACTTAGTTGTAGCAACTGGGACTTCTCCTATCAGTCTCTACCAGGTGACTGGACCGGAGAAGGCATAGAATGGAACATATAAAATGTACACTATCTGTTCACCTATGCCCTACTCCAGGAAAAATGGGTAGATGAATATTCCTAATTAACTGCAAATCCAAGGACTACAAACCTTGAAAGATAATAATGATGTTTCCTCATACTGTTTTATGAGGAAACCATCTCTCTTCGTCATTGACATGGTTTAATACACTACAGACAGTTATTGAGAAGTACTTTTTTGGTTTAATTGCTTGCAACAAACTAATATTAAATAAATTTCATAATTTTTATGTAAAATATTTGGAGATGTACGGAAATAATATATATATATAATATATATATGGCATGATTATTATGTATCCATATGGGTTTCCTCAATTTTAAAAGGTCTAATGAATGTTTGTTATTATTTTTCTGTGTGCTTAATAAAATACTATGGGTCTCATTAAACCAGTTGGCTTCTGCATAAGTTTAGAAAATCACCTTATCACTTTGAGGCTTTCTGAACATCTCAGAGAAGTATTTATATTATAAGATATCTTGGCATGCTGGTCAGATTACATTTACTAATTATGGATGAAATAATGGCAATATCTTTTTAAAATAATATTAAAAATAGTTGTGCCTATTGTAACATTCATGTTACTCCATTGATTATCTCCAACATAGCCTGTATATGTCCTGTTTTCCATAGCTGTTTGCTTGTTTTCTGTACCACCACCTTCTGCTTCCTTAGATTGAACTAAACATTTTTTTTGTTTTTCTTTGTATCCCTAGTACTTAGTACAGTACCTGGCACATAGTAGGTACTTAATAAAGGATAGTTAACTATTATGGAAATATTTGTTCCTTATATCTAAGAAAAGAAAATAAGAATCCACCTGAAGTATATAAGGAAATCATAGTGGGAAGTTGTTTTTTATAAATCCAATTGTCCTCTGTTAGATTATAAAAAAGAATGTCTGTCTAGTATAGACCCTTTTAAATGTGTACTGTTTATTCACTGGTAATATTTAGAATGCAATTGGAGGTAAAATGACTGATTCCTAATTTCCTGACTTCTGTTCTGAAAATCTTAAAATATATTCTAAATCTGATTAATCATTTTAAAATATAAAATTAAAGTTTGTTATTGTGGGCACTGCCTGATTCAGAATGCATGGCAAGGTACTTTGCATGTCAAGTGATTCATGTCAAAAACAACTAAAACTATGTGAAATAGATTGTATGTTAAACAATTTTGTGAGTTTTTAGCCTACATTTAAAAATCATTAAAATACTAGATTCAACCATATGGAAAATAAATATTATCCTTCTAAAGCATTTAAAATGTTACTATTAGCACCAACAATAGTTTTATTGAGAAAAGTTTTGCCTTGAGAAATTCAGATAGCAATTCCTCATTTCTCAAAGGAAATATAGGGTCAGTGAAATTTGGAGTAGGGAAAGAGTACAGAGGCCATCTAGTGTAGCCCATATTAGAAAAAGAATACTCATTACAAAACACCTACAAGTTATTATCCAGTCTATACTTGAAGACATTCATTGAGGGCTGGAGAAAGTATTCATTTAGGTGAGAAAGGATTGAACTTGATCTTTTTCGCCAAAGAGGGACAACTGGGATAGAAGCTGCAAAGAGAAAAAATAAACTTGACATCAGGAAAACAAACAAACACACAGGAAGACAAACAAACAACAAAAAAGTCTTTCTAACAATTCTAGCTATCCAAAAGTGGAAAGGTCTAATCTGCATGATGGTGGGTTACTTTTTTTGAGAAGAGTCATGGTGGTCACTTATGGGGTATGTCTTTGTGGGAATTCCTTTTGTGGATGGTTTGGACTGAACAGCTGCTGAAGATGCTTACAACCCTCAAATTCTGTGATTCTATTGTCCTTTGATTCACTGACTTTTTTATATTTCCCAAGGCAGCTAGGTCATATAGTGCATAGTCAACAGTGTTGTACTTGGTATTAGGATGATCTAATTTGAATCTTTCTTAGACACTTACAAGGTCTATTACCCTGGGCAAGTTATTTAACCTCTTTAAACCTCAGTTTCTTCATCTATAAAATGGGGATAAGATCACTTCTCTCACAGGGTCATTAGGAAGATCAAATGAAATAAGATATATGAAACACTTTGCAAATCTTATAGTGCTCTGTAAGAGTTAGTTATCATTATTATCATCATCATGGTTGTTGTTACAAGAAGAAACTTTGTATGGTGGAAGGCACATTTAACAGGGAGTCAGAAGTCCCTATTCAACTCAAAAATAGAATTACTCATCACCTACTATGTGAAAGGTATTGTTCTTTATATTGGGGATACAAAGATAACATTAGCAAAGCCCTTGACCATGTCTGACACTAACGTGCCATATTATCTTGTACAAGTTGTGCAGCCTCTTTGAAGGAGAGTTTCTTTATCTATAAAACAGGGATAATAAGATCTGCCCTACCTATCACCCAGGTTTATTGTGAATATCCAATTAAATAAATGGAGGCAAATATTTTTGAAACTTTTATGCAATACAAATATAAACTATGTTCATACCCATTTTAATCATTTCTTGCTAATGTCTTGAATACAGTGTGTGCCCATAGACTATGTAGAAAGGAAAATTAATATGGCATTATATTTACACTAAAAGGTATACAAATCTATTCAACTGGAATTTTGTATGTCATCTGTATGCTTCATTATTTATCTTTCTGGTGGAAAAAAAAGAAAAAAGAAGCAACTCTCTAGTGTGAAATTTTTAGCTACTAATTTTAGCTACTAATAGGGATGATATATTTTATTTATGTCTGCATGATTCCAAGAAACAAGTCAATTCAATGAGGAGGCAGTGATATGATAATGGGAGTAATGTAGCTTTTCCCCCATTTAATCAGCAGTATAGTTTGATTGAACAAGCAAATGAGCAATAGCAAAAACTACAAAAACTAACAACCCTTTCCGGTTGTTTTTAATTTTCAACCAGTTATCTTGGTGTCATGTAAGTTCATTCATAATTTGTATGGCTCTGTAGTTAGTAAGTATAATTAGCTCTTGTACATACAATGGATAGTACAATAATTGGGGGGGAGGCCTGGATACAGTGATGGGAGTTTAGAGATAATTGATTGATATTCTTGACTTTATATTCACAAAAACCATGATTCAGAGAGTTTTGGTGACTTGACAAGTCAAGGTCATCTGAATAGTTAGAAAATCACAGAATCTATGATTGAAAAGAGACCTCAATGGCCTTCTAGTCCAAACCAATGAAACAGAGTCATAGGACCCAAGAAGAGAACCAAAGAGCAGTATCAAGTATAGAACTAAGACCCTAGCTCCCAGTCCATTTTTGTTTATGCTATATTATGAAAATTAAAGATACTTTATGCTAAAAAAATGTAACGAGTTTGGGACATTCTCTAAGAAGAATCTTGGATTCAAGTGATTCTGTACTCATTTTGTGGATTATTGCCTAGAACTAAGCTAAAAGAATCAGGTCGTTCATAATCCATGAAACAATAATCTAGCTTTGCAGTTTCAGGATGTGACTAAAAAGAAAATAAATATGGAAAACTGCAAGGACTTCATTCCTGAGTGATGAATTAAATTCTTTTTAATTACTGAAAAAAAATCAAATCCAGAATTATAGAACAAAATAAAAATAACATAGCATCTTGTTATTCAACATAAGCAAGTGGAATTTGAAACACAAGCAATCCTATTTAGCATCATTGAAAGTAAAAAGCTATGAGAACTATCTTGTGTAGGGGCAGGAAAAGGGGATGGGGAATATCAGCCAGGGATATCAAGTAATGCTTCAAGAGCTATACAAATATTATTATTATTATCATTATTATATTCATTCCATTAGTAATATAACATTTTTCTAAGTGGACCCATAGAACTTAATTTCTCCTAAAGGTAGAGTGAGCAGTCTTTTATTACTCTCATTCAAGGCAACCAAGAAAATAATGTCACACTTGTTTCACCATGTATTTGCAAAAGCATTATTTTATCTTTATATGGGTATAGCTTTAAGAGTATGAAAGTTTCACTTTTATATTCACACAGCCAAAGTTATAGACTAGTATTTTACATACACAGGACTTGGATAATTCTGTAATCCAGCTGATTGCATAATTATAATACTCTTTTCTATTTTTTATTGTTTTCCTTCTGTGTCAGTTTGCTATATAGTCTAAGGAACATTTATCTGTGAAAATATTTTCAAACCATGAGAAACAGTATTAAATTAATATTATCTCTCATTTAAGTGACTCCTATTGGAGCTAGCCATTCTAGAATTATCAAAGCAAAGACAAACACTGTTTGCTAATTAGTCAAGGTTCTGTTTTTTTCTTTGATAACTCTGAATACTTTCTAATTGGTTTTCTTCTAAGTGGCATGGCTGTTTTAGATAATGACATATGTATATAATGAGATAAGGCCTGAAGAACATTCAGTGATGAGCTTCAAATGTATCTTAAGCAAGAAATGGTGATGCCTCCATTCGCACTACCAACATAATAGTTTACTTCCTTTTTAAACATTTTTTTAAATGAAAGGAGCTAAAATTGCCAGTAAATATCATATATTAAAATAATAATACATACGAAGCTTTAACATCTGCAAAAATATTTTATATACATTACTTAATTGGATCCCTATAGTATGCCTGTGAGATAAGTACCATTAATATTATTGTCCACATTTTACATCATTTTTGCTGATTAGCATATGAAGGCTTAGAAAAGTTAAGTGACTTACTTGTTTATTAGTAAGTGTCACAAACAAGCTTCAAATCTAAGTCATGGTTTTGATATTGCCACTGACAACTACTTTTTTTTTACACCAAGAGACCTCCTCAGGAATTAAGATTTAAATTAGTGACAGATTTAAATTAGACTGTAATATATTGACAATTCAATTTGGAGATGTCAATTTTAATTTTAACCCCACTTTAAAAATCTTCCATGAGCAAAGCATATATTTCAATAGTTAAATTATGGGCTTCTTCCAGGCATCAAAGGAATGTGGCTAAAAATAACAATTCTACATAATTATTACCATCATCATGATCATCATCACTTGGGAGCTTTAAGATTTACAAAGAAATAATATTTTGATTGTAAAATTTGCCACATGAATGAGTGACAAAGACAGATTGAGGAACTTTCCTTTCTAGAGATGTTCTAAAATAGACTATATTCTCCTTTCTGGAACAGCATATTTGACCCTTCCTGAGGGCCAGAGGATACCCAATGTAACTTCTGTCTAAGTCCATTGAATTTATTATTTCCTGATTATCTATTCTATATGTTAAGCACTAACTGCATTCTTAGCTAATTAAATAAGTAGAAAGCTTAGCCTCCATCCAGGGGTCTTATAACACAAATAAGATACAATAAACTAGCCATAACTGCATATGATAGAATAGAAAAAAGTAATTATTGAGCAATTTTATTTTTCCCCATTTTCTGCCTTTTCCCTCTCATTCTATTCTGCTTCTGTTATTGCTCCTTAGAGCATGCCTTAATCAAAAATGTATTTATTAAGTGCCCTCATGTGGATGGTTCCTGAAAGGCTCCACAAAGAAGCTCATTTTGAATTGTTTGGAAGAAAACAACAATAAAAAGCCCTTTCTTTGATAAGTCAGAGAGGCTAAGAACAGAGTGTGAAAGCGAAATACCCAGGGAAAGGAGGGGAAATATAAAAAAGAAGATGAAAACTATAAAGAAAATAACAACATTACTTAGGAGTTCCAGGGCACAGGAAATAGGTATCAACCAAGATCTTTAGTTCTATATATTAACTAAAGTACAGAGTATGAGAAGAGTCATAAGATGATAAAATCTTATAACCAGAAAGATCCCTAGAGATCATCTCATCAGATTTAAAAAGTCATATTGTTAATATGTTGAAAAAAACTAGTGGGGCAACCAATGAGAAGGAAGTTGATATAAAAAAGGAAGAGATGCATGATACAATTGAATTCCTCAGACTTTTTAAAGTTCTACAAAAAACACAATGTTAGTTTGATATCAGTGCTGGGATTTCAAAGATTGATTAAATTATATAATTGAGAATAAAAGGACACAGAGAATAGAGAGAATCCGTAGTTAAAATTTAAATTGAGTTTTTGTGGAAGAATAAGCTTAGATTTCAGAAGATGTCATCAGATTGGTATTCAGATAGTGATTTTTTTGGGGGGAGCAAGCATTCCATAGTTATAAAATGAAGTAAAAGCCATGCACTAACCTCTGTTTTTTAAACTATCCAGAACATTAATGAAAAAGCATTTTTACTATTAAAAGCTTGTGAATAGAAAAAAAAATTTGAAACAAGATATCTAGTGAGAATTACTGAGTCTACCTTATATGAATCAAAATCATATACTTTGTGGTTGAAAGGGACTTATAGGTCAGTTTATATGTTTAAGATAGGGAAACTGAGACCCAAGGTTCATAAGTGGTTAACATCAGAGCAGAGATACGAACCTATCTTCTGACCAAGAAAAAATATCAAACTTTAAATTCACTTGAACATTATAATAACCATTTGTATTTATAGGAAGGCAGTATAGAACAGAGAAGGCTAATTTTTTGTTATGAACACTAGCTACACAACTGAATTTCCAATGGTGACAGACAAATTTGCTACTATCATTGCAGAAAACTCTCCATGGGCCTGATTCTGCCATAACCCACCCAGGCATAATTCCTCATGAAGCCAGTGGCAGTTTTGCTTGATTAAGGATGGCAGAATCAGGCCCACTCATACATTCCCATGCAAATGCGTTTGAGAAAATAGCATTCAATAGATTCTGTAAACATATTTAGAATGAATAAACATACTCAGCTAAATTTTCAAACATCTGTTCAGGCTCATGGCAGCACCATTCTTATTAAACCCCAAATAATTTGCATGTATAACTTTTTAAACAGAGCTTGACTCTGCTTAACTTATTAATGGTACTCAGTGGCCTCTGGGTTCCTAAGAACATTACTTTTAGGACCCAGAGTCTGCTAAATATTCCTAATGGGAGAAAACGGGAATTTCTTTATTTAAATACTTAATCTAGAGCTTATGTGTTGAGTGCCATAGTAAAAGCAGAGGAGTAATATGATAAAAGGAGAGGAAAAGGCAAATAAATAGTTATGCTTTCCAGTTTTAGACTATACATGCATGTTTCACTCTCAATGAAACCTAGAAGAAATGTGTAGCATCAGATTAAAAAAAGATTAAAGCCACATAGCAGTGGCCAACATTTTTGGTGAGAATACATTTCCCTATTTTATGTTATACTTAAAAAAGAGAATTGTTTAAAAATCCATTTACTTTTTGTATTTATCAAGTAATCTTGTATGATCTTGACAGTTTCAAGAAGTGATACCTTGTCAGAATACCATTTAATTTTGTTATATCAAAATGTGAATTTTGTCATATCAAATACTTTTTATAGTCAAGAAAAAAATAAATCACGTAGCATCTTATCTTTTCTAAACTTTTCTTTCAGATATACCACTGTAAAAAAATAGGTCAGCTATAGAGAATCATTTGTAAAAGCTTTGTTTCTTTCTTGCATTTTCACCAAGTATATTCTTGATAAGTTTGTTGATTATTCTTATAAATTTTTGGTAGAGATAATGGGGTAGGCATATGGGTTGGTACACATTGGTAATTTCTGATCACTTTTTAGTAGTGATTTTAGCAATAATTTCCTTTATCAGTACTCATTCTTTCCCCTTTCATCTTTATTGAATATTGGTTCCTCAAAGACATAAAAATTGTGTTGTCTCCAACACAGTTTCTTGCTATATATTTGGTCTGATTCAGCTACTCTTTCTGTCATTATTCCATTTCCTAATGTAGCACACTATGGTTCAAAAATCTTTAAGTCCAAATGTACATTTTCATTAATAAACATAATTTATTACAGAAATATTGACAGATCCCCCCTTCCATTCTGGTTTATCCCTCCATTTGCTGTAATTTTTAAATATTCTTTGGATACTGTGACTAAGTTCTCACCAAGTTGTCAGTAAACCCATTTTGTCATCTACCGTTCCATAAGTTTTGTGAGTCAGTAATAATGATGATATTCCTTTATCAGGGTAAAGTTTGGCAAATGAGTTAGTAGGGCAAACCAGTTAGCTTTGACCTTCTCTGTCATAGCTCTCTGTTTTACAAGGAAAGTACGTATTTCTTGACTGAGGAATTTCTATATTCTTTTGTCTTTCTCCTGACAATTTGTTTTGATATGTATTCTTTTACCCAGTTCCCAATTTTTGGTTATCAATACCTTGATTAAATGGGTCAAATTGTGCCTATTTTTCTAAGGCAATGACTCACTATTTCAGTTTAAATCCAGAGCCCCAAAATAAATACCTATTTGGTTGGATGCTTTGTGAAGTGATTGGAAAGTTTTCTTGGTTCTCTGAAGACAGATACCCTTTAAAAAATATAGTAATTGCCTCACTTTGAAAAGCACTTTTTAATTTACACATTTTCAATGCAATTTCATCTTTTAAGTCTAGTAATGTTGGAAAAAAACTAGGTCATTTTAAGAAGCAATATGTAATATGCAGTGTCTTGAAATGACAACACTATTATTAAAATAATTTGAAAATATGGGTGAACTCTCATTGGCTGACATTACCAGAAATTCAGGGTATTTAGATTAAAATATTCAGCAAGATTCTTCGATGGAGAAACTAATAATGACTGTCTTTCTAGATCTGTGTTTAAAGAAATACTTTGTGATTCTCTGATGTTACAAATTAAAGGAAGAAATTATAAAGAAATATTATAAACTTCACTACTGTACTCATCATGAGATAAATAAATTACATAGCTGTGTAGTATATTACTGTTTTGTGATTGGTTTAAAATGGAATTTTATGATCAAAGAAAATTATGGAACTTGCACTTTCAAGGCAGAATACAAAAAGGGAAGGGGAAACTAATCCTACAGTTGCTTGTAGTTAGACTTTCTGTGTTTCAGTTATTCAAAATATAAAACTCTCGGAACAGCTTTAAGACTTCTTTCAAAAAAACCTCTTAATAGAGGATTGAAGTGTTATAAATAATAGGTCAGTAATTTTAATAGGAGACACATTTTTCATCTTAAGAGGTTTATTACTAAGGTCACTACTGAATGAATAACATGTGGAATAAGATATTTAATAGGAGTGCATGGAATTGTGACAGCTCAGTAAAATTTGAGGCCAAAGGAGGCAGTGAGGATCATTTGAAGGACTGCTCTGAGAGCTGTTATTGTTGTAATTCAGAGAATGTTATATTTGTTGAACAGTACTTTTTCCATACAACCACCTCCATCACTGTTTAAATCTGCTAAAGCAAACATTGTATTAATACACATGTGTCAGAATTTTCATGGTAAATGTTTCTGATTTGCAATAATGCTAGTAAATTATTCTCTGCATTAAGAAGCTGGATTTTTTACTTGAGACGGCTTAAGGACTTTAGTGTATTAGAAATGCCTGCCAAAGGAGGAAATCGCATGTTCTCAAATGGAATTATATAGACTTTCAATTAAATGTAAAGAGGTTTGCAAATGTAGGGAGTATGACAAAAACATTTTTTATCTTTCATAGGATACTCTAATCTATTTGCTTCTTATTACATTCATGGTATACTACAGAAATATCTATTGAAAGATGGATGGATAGATAGATAGATAGATGTAAAATTTACCAGTTGTTTGAAAGACCACTTGATACAGAGACTAATATGTAAATAGATATCTGTGTGTATATATATATATATATATATGTACATATATATATATATACATTACTCTCTCATATATTATATCAATATAGATTATGTAATATATGATTATATATTGTGTGTGTATATATATACATATATATATATATATATATATATATATATAATAGAGAGAGAGAGAGTAGTTCTCTTTATTGATAAACAATGAGAAGACGCAGAGCTGAAGGAGGTAAGAGGGAGGAGAACAAGATGCCTTGGGGTCCCATCAGTCCTTCTGGAAATGCTCATGGCTAGATCCAGGAGCTCTTGCCTCTTGGTGCTGCTGGACTTGAGTCAGTATGCTTGGCAGGCTTCTTTGATGACAGGCACTATGACCTTACCCAGGATGCCCTTTCAAACATAGGCCTTGAACTCCTCTTTGAATAGCCTGAGCTTGGCCTGTTTCTCTCCAGGACCATCACCATCTTGTTTCTTCTTCACTGCCTTCCTGTCAGGTTTGTAGTTAGGAGGAATAGACTAGCTCCTTAAACTCCTCTATCAGGATGCCCAGTCTGAGGTCCACTGCTTCTACCTTGATTAGTGTTAGGTCTTGCACCTGCTCAGGCTCCATCAGATCCAGAACCAAGACCTCCAAGTTTCTGAAGTGCTGGTGCAGTGCAGGGTTCTCAAAGCTGTTGCTGCAGTATTTGATGTAGAATTTATTTTGTTCACCTGCTGTGTCTTGGAAGTGAATTCCTCAGTAAAGGCTACCTTCTGTTTGTCATCAGAATAGGGCAAGAAGATAAGCTGAAAGTCTAGGGGGGCCACCTGAACTCTCTGGGCATCCAGGTCCTCCTCCTGGGGCACCAGGGCCACAAAATATAGTGGACTGTATAGGCAGGGAATGTAATTGCACTGCATCAACACCCCTTTCTCCAGACACCTAGTGAGTAAAGCACTAAACAGTATTGTACTTCCATTAACTAGTGATTCCTCTGAGTACACAAACAGAGAAGGCATTAAGAAATGGTGCTACCTGAGCATAAAGAGAGGTTTAAAGCCCATCAGAATCAAGCCCAGTTTATCAAATCTCTTCAACTCATCCATATTCCCTTTTTCCCATCACAATCTGACAGTTTCCAGAGATCTGAGACCTCTTGTTGTGACTAGGCAGAAGTAAGATGCCTGTTTCTACATTAAATGTTTGGGTCTTGGTTTTCATCTGTTCATTTGTTTCCTGGTGAATCCTGATGGGAAGAGGCCAGAATGCCTTCTGAACCATATAAAAATGGTAACAGTAAGAGCCACATCCTTGTCTAGTTTTAGTTTAGGCCTGGCCAGTGGGTGTTTCCTGGTCTCTTTGGCCCATACCTTCCTCTGAGGGTCCTCTAGCCTTTCTAACTCTTCAAAGTGAATTCTGAAGTCAGTTGCAGAGATGATGTCCCTGTAGAACAATAAAAAACAATAAACCTCCATGCTTCTTCAGTTTCATAAGGTCGAGGAAAATACCTATGGCATGGAGATGGCTTCAGTCGTGTTCTGGCTGGCAATGGCACTATTGTTGCCATGGGGATCATCACTATTGGTAAACAGCATGATCTGCTTGTGACTCATCTTGAGCCAGACCTGATTGAAGAGGTTGGCACAGATCTAGGGGGCCTCCCCCAGGGAATAGTCTGTGCCATATCCAATCAGTTCCTAGAAATTTTTCTCTCCTTGTTCTTGCTTAAAGCAATCAAGTTTAAGTATTCTTTTTGCACCTGGGTTATCCAGCTCATGGAGAACAAAAGCATTTCGAAATTCACTGAGCTCTTGTCTTTATCAATGCCATAAAAGACCATGGCCAATTTCTTGGTCACTGCTGGTGATCTTGAAGCTGTATACATACTGGATACACTGGATGCTGAGGTAAAACGTCATTTTTTGTTCTTTATCCTGGGGCTCAAACACTAAGAAAATCCACTAAGAAAATCATCAAACTCTCATGTCTAAGATACTCATAGATTCCTTCTGTTTCAGCCCCTTCTTCCAGCTCCTCTTCTTCTTCTCCCACATTTTTGTAATTAATCTCCCACCTGGAAATGGTCTTTGTGATCCTAGGGTGCTGGGAGAAAAACTGGAACAAAAAAGGTGTTGGGGTGCTTAACTGAATGTTTAGGTGAAACATTAAAACCTACATATTAATCTAAAGTACTTAAAATGCTTTTATGATAGGATTAATATATCCTGTGGAATATAATATTATAGGAATTTGAGTAGGATCCCTCTTATATATTCAGACCAGTATCAGGATATGTGTTCAGAAAGGCTATTAAGTGCTAAAAGTTTTAATTGTTATTGATTAGGTCATGGTGACCACACCAAAAAGAGTCAGTACACAGACAAAGCAGACTAAAATTATATTGCACTGTGTAATATAAAGTTAACGTTCATTTCTTCTGAAATTAGTGACTGAAAATAAGCTACAAAAGTATAACAACATGTGACAGTGTAGTACCAAGTACAAGACAGTTTTTTCTCGTAATTCTAAAAGGCCATATGTCTCAGTGTAAAAATAAACCGTATTGGGTTCTGTGTCATGGACTTCCCTTTCCCTTCCTCGGCATATTTTTAGGAGAAAAGGAGAAATACAATGGTAATTCTTAGGAGAAGGAAAGTATGAACTCCAAATATAGCATATATTATTATACAGACATTTACTTAGCTAGTAGCAATATTTTGCTACTATTACAAGGTCCGTAGACATAGTCCCACTTCTTAGTTGATTTGATGTAGTCTTTTCATTGTCCCTCTAGACTCACTGGGCAATGCTGTCTAAATGGAGTAAAAAAAGACAGAGTACTTTGCAATGTACCAAGATATGGCTTTCCCACAATAATGTGTGACCGACCCAATTTATCCCAGTTCTGATTGATCTTATCCACAAAGGAGAAAGAAAATCCTTCAGAGAAAAGGGAGTTTCACTGTGTTTTTGATCAGAGCCTTCTCAGATTAACCAAGTTGTCAAACACCTAGGACTGTTATACTGATCAAGATGCTGAAGATAGAAGCAAAGAAAAGAACAGCTAACTTCACCTCCCCCCTTATCCATGGGTGCAGGATCATAATAATAGTGTATTTTATATTTCATTCAGTGAATCCTTCCTGCTCATTACCTGTGTGATTATGAGCTCCTTGCCCAAATGATCAGAATAATTGGCTCAATTCTTTATTTGCTTTTGACTTCAGAGACTGGCCTTTGAGTGTCCCTCAGCATTCTCACCATATCAAAACAGAGGGCAGCTAGTTTCCAGGACTAGCAGAAAAGCAGTCAGTAAAATACTTAGTGAAAAATACTTTATATAAAATGTCCCTGAAATCAATGTGTTTCATAGACGGCATGATTTTTAACACATTATAACCTGAACTTCAGGCATGCCTCTCTTTATTGTTTGCATTGTAAACAGTTTCTTGGAATGTCACATCTAATGTCAATAATTGCTCTTATACTATAGCAGAATACTTCAAGTGGGGCGGGGAGAGGTGGGGCAGCAGCAACAAGGAATAAAAAAGAAAGTCTTAGAGATGAAATCTACCTTTATTTCTATAGATCACAATCAATTTCTTGTTCACTAAGAGGTCATTTGAAGTTTGATAGTTTGGTTCTCTATGATTTCCTTTAAGAATACCTCTGAGACCCCTGTAGCCATCCAGATATGTCAGTTTGACAAACCACAAAATAATATTATCTGGTTTAGATGAGGGTGGAGGTTACATATCATAGAGCTCCTCTCAGATCCTCTAGTGAAAGGGGGAGGGGAGTGACAAGGGCAGAGACCTCACAATTTCCTACCTGGTTGCTCAGCCAGACTTCATTATCATTTTCTCTAGAAACTCACCTTCTTGCAAAGTGAAATCAACTTTGAAACTCATGCCTTCTCCATATCCTTCTGCTTCTTCCTCCATCTGAGTGGAAAGAGTAGAGGTAGACATAGGAGAGCACCTACCAGAACTTCTAATTAAAAAGGAATCCCAGGGCAGACACTGTATAATTTACCACCTGGCTGCAGAATTTTATCATGTCCAGCTTTTGGGTACTCTCCTCCTTTTCAACTCCTTTTTTATATGCTATCTTCCCCTATTAGAATGTGATCCTCTTGAGGTCAGTGGCTATCTTTTTTTCAATTAATTAATTAATTTTTAGTTTTCAACATTAATTTCCACAAGATTTTGAGTCCTAAATTTTCTCCAAGATGACATGTATTCAGATTACCCCTTCCCCCAGTATGCCCTCCCTTCTATCACCTCCCCTCTCTTGTCCCCTTCCCTCCTACTTTCTTTTAGGGCAAGATAGATTTCTATACCTCATTGTCTGTATATCTTATTTCGAAGCTGCATGTAAAAACAACGTTTAACATTTGTTTTTAAAACTTTGAGTCACAAATTCTCTCCGTTCTCTCCCCACCCACCCTCACTGAGAAGGCAAATAAGTCAATACAGGTTATACATGTGTAGTTATGCAAAACACTTCCATAATAGTAATGTTGTGAAAGATTATATTTCCATCTGTCCTATCCCATCCCCAATTTATTCTATTCTCTCTTTTGACCCTATCCCTTTTCAAAAGTGTTTGCTTCTGACTACCCCCTCCCCCAATCAAGCCTCCCTTCTATCATCTCACCTCTCTTACCCCTTTCCACCCTACTTTCCTGTAGGGTAAGATACCCAATTGAGTGTGTAATGTTATTCCCTCCTTAAGCCAAATCTGATGATAGTAACATTCATTCATTCCATCTCACCTCCGCACTCTTTCCCTTCATTGTAAAAGCTTTTTCTTGCCACTTTTATGTGAGATAATTTACCCCATTCTATCTTTCCCTTTCTCCTCCCAATATATTCTTCTCTTTCCCTTTAATTTTATATTTTAGATATCATCCCTACATGTTCAACTCATTATATATATATATATATATAATATATTTGTGTGTGCATATACACATGTATACATACACACATATTTGTATGTATATATGTGTGTGTGTGTGTGTGTGTGTGTGTGTGTGTGTGTGTGTGTGTGTATATATATATATACACACACACATATATATGTATGTATGTATACCCTCCAACTACCCTAATAAAGAGAAAGGTCTCATGAGTTACAAATATCAGCTTTCCATGTAGAAATGTAAACAGTTCAATTTTAATAGGTCCCTTAATGGCTTATCTTTCTTGTTTACTTTTGCATACTTGTCTTGATTCTTGTATTTGAAAGTCAGATTTTCTATTCAGCTCTGGTCTTTTCATCAAGAATGCTTGAAAGTCCTCTATTTCATTGAATATCCATTTTTTTTTCCTCAAGTATTATACTCAGTTTGGCTGAATAGGCAATTGTTGGTTTTATTCCTAGCTCCTCTGACCTCCAGAATATCACATAAGAAGCCCTCTGATTCCTTAATGCAGAAGTTCCTAGATCTTTGTTATCCTGATTGTAGTTCCATGATATCTGAATTATTTCTTTTTGAATGCTTGTAATATTTTCTCCTTGACCTGGGAACTCTGGAATTTTCCATTTCTGTTTTACCTTCTGATTCTAGAATATCAGGGCAGTTTTCCTTGATAATTTCTTGAAAGATGATGTCTAGTCTCTTTTTTGGATCATGGCTTATACGTAATCCAATAATTTTTAAATTATGTCTCCTGGATCTATTTTCCAAGTCAGTGTTTTTTCCAATGAGATATTTCACATTGCCCTCTATTTTTTCATTCTTTTGGTTTTTATGTTTTATAATTTCTTGATTTCTCATAAAGTCATTAGCTGCAATTTGCTCCATTCTAATTTTTAAGGAATTATTTTCTTAAGTGAACTTTTGAACCTCCGTTTCCATTTGGCCAAGCTTGCTTTTTAAGACATTCTTCTCCTCATTGGCTTTTTGGAGCCCTTTTGCCATTTGAGTTAGTCTATTTTTAAGGCATTATTTTCTTCAGTATTTTTTGGGGTTCCTTTAGCAAGCTGTTGACTCATTTTTCATGATTTTCTTGCATCATTCTCATTTCCATTCTCAATTTTTCCTCTACCTCTCTTATTTGATTTTCAAAATCCTTTCTGAGCTCTTCCATTGCCTCAGACCAATTCATATTTTTCTTGAAAGCTTTGGATGTAGAAGCTTTAACTTTATTGTTTTCTGGTTGTTTTTTGATCTTCTTTGTCACAAAATTTAGATTCTGTAGTCTGAGTCTTTTATGCTGTTTACTCATTTCCCCAGCCAAATACTTGGTTTACTCACTTTTTTGTTAAGGTAAGGCTGTGCTTCCAGTGTGTAAGGTGTCCCAAACTTCAGGGAAATTTCAGGGATCTCTTTGCTGGTGCTGAGGCAGGATTCTCTTACTTTGCCCTGCTTGGACCTGGGTCACAGTTGTGGGTGGTAGTCCTATGGTGAGGAGGAGTGCTGCTGTGGCAGGGCTTGTGGCTGTGGTGGAGATGGAATCTTCTTCACAGTTCCAGGGCAGAAAGGAGTGTTTGTGGTCACTCACAGACCACAGCACAGTTCAGGAAAGGAGTAAACACCTCTGCTTTGATCATACCACTCTAATGGTGACCAAAGTGGGAATTTTTGCTATTTTTTTGGAGTGCTTCTCAGCACTAAGACAATAAATTGCCTTTGATTAAGCCTTGCCTTTATTTGAATCAAGAGTCTTGGATTGAATCACTAGTCTTTGATGACCTGCTTAAGTCACAAGAAAGCCTAAGTCACATGAGTCTGAGTCACATGGTTGCGACACACTTTGTGGACTGACCCTGAAAAAGGGTATATATACTCTGAGGTTAGCATTTTGCTTTGGGGACTCACTCATTGGAAGAGTGTTCATGTGATTTGGCCAGAAGAGACTCTGGGTAGCCTTTAGGGAGCCCTCAGCTTTGAAAACCCAGATGCTGTTGCTTCTCTCTCTCATAACTATGTATATATTGCTGTAAACAGACAGTTAGAAGCCCTGTCTGCTGATTTGTGTTTATATCATTTCAGCTGGTAATTTCTGTTTGTGTTTTCTCTGAACTGCAGGGTGCTGACCTTTTCCCCTGAACTAAGAGTTTTATGTTTAATTAAAGTGAGATTGTAAACCCCTTAAAGTTGCTTTCCTTAGAAAAGCAGACCAAAGAGCCTGTGCCAGCAGCCCTCCTGTGTGTTGGTGTTATTGGCCTTATACTTCTACAGCAGCTTCAAGCAGCATTGTTGTTACAATCACCTTGGAAGAACTGAAGTTTTACAGGTCCGTAGAAGTATCTCTGAAAACAGCTGCACAGAAGCCCTGAAGTTTGGGACAGACTGCCCTCCATACTGGAAGCAGAGTCTTACAGCTCCATGTTGATTGAGTTCCAGTATGTCCCTGCTTTTGTCTAATTCTTCCTGTAACTCCCTTAACCTCTCCTCTAAGAATTTGTACGCCTTACTACTTGGTGCATATATGTTAAGCAATGATATTGCTTCATTGTTTATGGTGCCTTTTTGCAGGATATAATGTCCTTCCTTATCTCTTTTAATTGAATCTATCTTTACTTTTGCTTTGTCTGAGATTAGGATTGCTACACCTGCTTTTTTTACTTTAGCTGAGGCACAATGTATTTTACTCCAGCCTTTTACCTCTATCTTTTGCGTATCCCCCTGTTTCAAATGCGTTTCTTGTAAACAGCATATTGTAGGATTATGATTTTTAATGCATTCTGCTATCTGCTTCTGTTTTGTGAGAATGTTCATCCCCTGAACGTTCAGGGTTATGATTTCTATCTGTGCCTTTTTCTCCATCCTAATTCCCCCTGTTTATGCTTTTATTTCTCCCTTTCCCCTTCTCCTCCTCAACAAAGTTTTGCTTTTGACTGCCGCTTTCCTCAGTTACCCCCCCCTTTATTCCCCTCCCTTATCTTACCGTTACCCACTTGCTACTTCTCCTCCCCCTTCTGACCACCCCCCTCCCTTTTTCCCCCCTTACCCTCCCACTTCCCGTAGGACAAGTTAGATTTCTAAACTTATCAGAGTATGTTATTCCCTTCTTGAACTAGATTAGATGCCAGTAAAGCTCAAATACTGCTCTTCTCCCTCCCTTCTTTCCCTCTACTATAATATGTTTTTGTGCCACTTCATTTGGTGTAATTTACCGTTTTCTACTACCTCCTTACCACTTCCCTCATAGCCCTCCCTTTATATCTCTTACTTATATTTTATATCTTTACATCAGTTAATTTATACAGGCATTCACAACCTATGTATATCCCTTTCAATTGTCATAATAGCTGTACCATTCACAAGAATGACTTATATATGTGTGTGTGTGTGTGTGTGTGTGTGTGTGTGTGTGTGTATATATATGAAACATACATCAGATGATATAATCCCACATAAAGATGTAAACAACCTACCCTTATTGGTTAATAAGTTTTGTGGGGTTTTTCCCCCTGGTTACCTTTTTATGTCTCTCTTGAGTTTTGTATTTGGAGATCAAATTTTCCATTGAGTTCTGGCCTTTTCATCAGGAAGGTCTGGAATTCCCTTATTTCATTGAATGTCCATTGCCTTGCCTGGAAAATTATGCTTAGTTTTGCTGGGTAGTTGATCCTTGGTTGTAGTCCCAGCTCCTTTGCCCTTCGGAATATCATATTCCAATTTCTCCTGTCTTTTAATGTGGAAGCTGAGAGATCCTGCGTGATCCTGACTGTAGTTCCACGATATTTGAATTGCTTCTTTTTGGCTGCTTGCAGTATTTTCTCCTTGAGTTTATAACTCTGAAATTTGGCTATAATATTTCTTGGTGTTTTCAGTTTGGGATCTCTTTCAGGGGGTGATCGGTGAATTCTTTCAATGACTATTTTGCCTTCTGGTTCTAGGACCTCTGGGCAATTGTCTTTGATAATTTCTTCAAAGATACTGTCAAGGCTCTTTTTTTCATCGTGGATTTCCGGTAGACCAACAACTCTTAAATTGTCTGTCCTGGATCTATTTTCCAGGTCAGTTGTTTTCCCAATCAGATATTTCACATTTTTTTTCTATTTTTTCATTCTTTATGTTTTGTTTTATTACTTCTTGGTGCCTCATAGATTCATTAGCTTCCACTTGCTCAAGTCTATTTTTTAATGAGTTAGTGTTTACATTTTGCTTTTGAGTCTCCTTTTCCAATTGGTTGATTTTGCCTCTTAGGGTGTGATTTTCTCTCTCTAGATTCTGAATCTCCGTAGCCATTTCGCCAATCTTTTTTTCCATATTTTCTTTTAGCTCCCTAATTTGGTTTTTAAAATCCTCCTTTAGCTCTTCCAGCAGTGCTTTTTGGGCTGGAGACCAGTTCATATTACCTTTTGAGGTATCTGATGTATCTACTGTATCATTACTTTATTCTTCCATATTTGTATTTTGATCCTGCCTGTCTCCATAAAAAGAATCTATTGTCCTTGGTTTTTTTGTGTTCTTCTTCATGTTGGTTTGCCTTTTGCTGGCTTTACAATGAATTTCTATCTGTGGGCCTCAGGGCTTTCTGTCCCAGCTTTCTTATTCTGGGGGTTGTGAGTCTAGATTTATAACCTTCAGTTTCCTGAGGTACGGGGGAGGGGTCTGGCTCCCTGGCGTCTCACTCCCACAGGTGCTCTCCAGCACTTGCTTTTCAGCAATGGTCTCAGCTTTTGTTGTTTGAACTGATGTCTGGCACTCCCCCTGTGGGAGCAAGGTTACGTCTGGGCTCCTGGCATTGACCCCTGCCGACTCTGCCCCTATGGGACTAATGAACTTCTGCTATTTGATCACTGAAGCCCCACTACTTTCTGCTCAGTTCCAGCGTTCTTTTTTTTTTTTCCCGAGGGATTCTCTGGGTGGTGAGGGGAGGGATTAGAGCTGTTTACCTGGACATTAAGAACTCCCAGAAGTTCAAGAAGCTGCGTTTAATACGTTTGGGCTGCAAACTTCTGGAGATGGTGTTTCATGGGTGGTGTTGCCCTGCCTCTCGTCGCTCCCACAGACTGCCATCCTGTGTTGGGAGTCCTGGGGATCTCCACCGGTTTCGGGCGCCCAGCTTTCTCCCAGCCCGTCTCCCACGTGGATTTCCCGGCCAGCCGCTTCTGCCTTGGTCTGGAGCAGCTCCGCACCGAGCACTCTCGGAGCCTACAGGTTCGTGCCTCCAGCCTTTCAGACTCTCCCGGCTCGGAAATTTGCCCCACGCAGACTGCTCGCGGTTTCTGACTCTCTCAAGTCTGCTCAAATTCACTTTTTTATGGGGATCTGACAGACCTTGTGAGAGAGCTCCAGTAAGACGCTGCCTTCATGCGGCCATCTTGGCTCTGCCCCCGTATGTCCCTGCTTTTACTCTGCCATCTTGGCTCTACCCTTCCCAGTGGCTATCTATCATGGGTGTGGTTTTATGTTTTTTTTGGTTTTTTGGTATCATCAGTGTTTTAGCACAGTGCCTGGCTCATTGTAAACATGTGATAAATGTATAATGACCGATTGACATTTGTTTCAGTGTCTTAAAATATGGTGAAAATCACACTGGATTTTCTGTAGAATAGGAAATAAATTTTAACACTCCTCAACTAATTGTGATAGTAGTAACTTTTGAAATATATTGTTTGATGCTATAATTATAATGATAGGGCTCCAGTATGGAGTCACTTAGGCTGAGTAGTCTTAATGAACTTGAAAATGTAAGCAATATTAGATAGCTTTTATCTTTCCATTGACTTTAGTCATTCTAAGCTTGTAAATAATTTTGATTACTAATTGGACAAGACTTTCAATCAACTGCAGTAACTATGTACACTCATACCTACTCCAGGATCCCCTAATTACCATCTCCAACCCTCACGCAATTTATCATCTCAACTAGGAAATTCCTTTACCCAGAGTCTGGGGAGAAGAAAAAAGACTATTTCTTTTTTGTAATAATCCAGTTATTAAAATTGGGGAGACCCAATCCTGGAAGACAGGATTAACATTTTTCTCTTTCTGGGTATTGCTAGCTACCAAACTAGATCAGGTGAATCTAATCTAAGGTGAAACTCTGAGCTTATTGTCTTTTACTCAGGCTTGGGTGGGGAATAGATTCTTTGTTTAGATTGCCCAAGACTAGGGGTAATTTAGAAGCAAATGACATAATCTATGTTCATTAGAATAGACCCAGCCTCTCATTGTAATAGTCATTTTTGCATTAATTGTTAACTAATCAAAGTTGATTGCCACCCTCAGGAATGCCTCTTTTGCAAGGGCATATATGCTGTGAGCCTGTAGCTTTGACATTTGAGAGTACCACTGACCTATTTTATCAAAATACTAGCATTATTAATAAATTGATTGATTACTGAAAAATTATGTCTCTCAAACTTTTTAAACGCAACACTGGTACAGACAAGCACACTGGGGAATTTCCCGACCCCTTTTTGGTCTGATTAAGAATGCCCTCTCCTTCTACTTCTAGTGAACACCAAATGGCGGATGACGCCAGTGCTGCAGGAAGTGTGGGAGGCCCCAGGAACCTCGGAGTTGGAGGTCAGGGTGGCTTCCATGTTGGCTTCAGCAGTGGGGGCCGAGGTCGAGACCAGGGCCTGGAGCCTGGGGAGGAAAGGCCGAAGACAAGGAGTGGGTTCCTGTCACTAAGCTGGGCCCCCTAGTCAAGGACATGAAGATCAAGTCTTTGGAAGAGATCTGTCTTTTCTCGCTCCCTATCTAGGAGTCTGAGATCATAGATTTCTTCCTGGTATCTTCACTGAAAGATGAGGTTCTGAAGATCACGCCTGTTCAGAAACAAACTAGAGCTGGACAACGTACTAGTTTCAAGGTTTTTGTGGCCATTGGTGACTACAATGGCCATGTTGGTCTGGGTGTCAAGTGTTCCAAGGAAGTGGCCACAGCTATTCGTGGTGCTATCATTCTGGCCAAGCTGTCCATTGTTCCTGTGAGATGTGGCTACTGGAGGAACAATATTGGCAAGCCTCACACAGTGCCCTGCAAGTTCACTGGATGATGTGGATCAGTTCTGGTGCACCTGATCCCTGCTCCTAATGGTACTGGCATTGTCTCCACTCCTGTGCCTAAGAAGCTCCTGATGATGGCTGGAATTGATGACTGCTATACTTCTGCAAGAGGCTGTACTGCCATTCTGGCCAACTTTGCTAAAGCTACCTTTGATGCCATCTCCAAAATGTACAGCTGTCTAACCCCAGACCTGTGGAAAGAGCCTGTGTTCACTAAGTCTCCCTATCAGGAATTCACCGACCATCTTGTGAAGACTCACACTCGAGTGTCTGTCCATAGGACCCAGGCAGCTGCTGTGGCAAACACATAGATGTTTTTTATAAACAAATAAATTGAACTATGCCTGCTAAAAAAATGTAGAATGCCCTCTCTCAAATCTTGTGCTGATTGTCTATCCCAATCAAGCTCACCTTTAAGTTAAAGAATCCCACTCTGGACATGTGTGACCATTGATATTTTACCACTGCACCTGTGCCACCTCAGGGAGGGACACTGGCCCTACATAGCAGAATCTTGATTGCCACATAGGATCTGTGTACGTTGCTTTCATTTTTGCCTGCTTTCTGCACCTGATAGCTATAAAACTCATGCTTCCGCTAGCTTCCTGAGTAACAACTTTTTGTAAGTCCTTGAATCTTGGTCTTTTTGGTATCCCAAGTCATAAGGCAAAATAAAGCAGTAACAGATAGATAAATAAAGAGCTAAAGTCCTCTTTACCATTTCATAAATTGAGTCAGCATAGCATCTTGCAACTATTTTTACTCATCAATGTAAAATAAAATCTAATCAATTCCCCATCATGCTAATCAATGCAGTGTTTGGCTTCTATTGAACCAGAAAATAATGTCATAATAACTTCAGTTACAATTTGAAAAACAAAAACAAAAAACCAAACTTTTCTATGTGATATGTAAATGAAGCATTTTATGACCTGAGGCTTTACTATAAAAATTCCATTTGAATCCATCACTTTTCAACAACAAATTAAAGAAAGAGTGACTCAAGAATGAGAAACAATGAATTTAAGGTTATAGCTTATTAATTATATGGGATATTACAAAATATATTGACATCAACTACAACACATACAAGTATTTGTGCTTTAGAAGATTGGATATTTTTCTGTACACATGGAAGTAAGTATTCCAAGAGGCCATTTACTGTGATTGATTATACCATTTTAGGTCTAAATCGATTAACCATTCTGGGATCTTGCAGCTTGATTCTCCTCCTTCTTAGGTGAAGAAGATACAAAATGTCATGAGAAGTTCTAGAATTCTGAATAATTTTCAGGTCCATTCCGGTCCCAACATTTTAGCTAAAGGGTCATAGGAATTTTGAATTGGAATGGATCTTAGAGATCATGTACTCCTAGGATCAGAGCATTATAAATTTAAAGTTTAAAGAGACAATAGGGGGCAGCAAGGTGGTACAGTGGATAGAGCACCAGCCTCAGATAGTTGACACTTACTAGATGTGTGACCCCGGGCAAGTCATTTAACCCTAATTACCTTGCCAAAAAAATAAACAAACAAAAGAGACAGTAGAGATGATCTAGTGTAATCTTTTTTATTTTACAAATGAAGCTAAAGTAATAGGGTAAGGTGCCTAAAGTCACAAAAGTAGTAAGTGGTAGAGTCAGGATTTGAACTCAAGTCATGAATCAGAGGATTTAGGACTGGAAGGGAGCTTAGTTGTCATCAAGTTGTCATCAAGTCCAACCCTCTAATTTTGTAGATGAGGAAATTGAGGATTATAGAGGTTAAACTACTAACTCATGGATGCACAATTAGTAAGTATCTGAATCGTGATTAAAACCCAGCTCTTCCTGACTCCAAATCCAATGTTCTTTCCACTCTCCTAAAAGAGGATGAACCTGAGGTCCTGATAAGTTAAAAGACTCATACATCAATTTGATCCACCACTTCTCTGATGGCATGCTTCTGATCCCCTATACACTATTAATCTAATTCAATTATATAGGGATAATAAATAGTTGACAGAGCTTCAATATTTGTTTGTATTTAAAAAAAGCTCTTATGCATTTTAGAGATGATCCCCCATTTTGGTAATGACATTTTGCAAACATATATATATATATGCAATACACACACACACACACACACACACACACACACAGCTACAACTAATTAAGACCCCATTAGCAAAAAAAGGATCCTTGAAAACTGCTAAATTTAAGTAACTTATTTTTTTTTTAATTTATTTAATATATTTGGTTTTCAGCATTGATTTTCACAACAGTTTGAATTACAAATTTTCTCCCCATTTCTACCCTTCCCCCCACTCCAAGATGGCTTATATTCTGGTTGCCCTGTTCCCCAGGCTAACTACATTTTGCTCCTTTTCAATCCATCCTGCTTTATTGAATTTTCTCCCTTGACCCTGTCCCCTTTCCAAAGTGTTTGTTTTGATTACCTGCACCCCCATCTGCACTCCCCTCCATCATCCCCCCCCCTTTTTATTTTTTTTATCTTCCTCCCTCTTCTTTCCTGTGGGGTAAGATACCCAACTGAGTATGTATGGTATTCCCCCTCAGGCCAAATCTGATGAGAGCAAGATTCACTCATTCCACCCTCATCTGCCCTCTCCCCTCCTCCCACAGAACTGCTTCCTCTTGCCACCTTTACGTGAGATAATCCACCCCATTCTATCTCTCCCTATCTCCCTCTCTCAGTATGTTGCTCTCTCATCCCTTAATTTCATTTTATTTCTTTTAGATATCTTCCCTTCATCTTCAACTCACCCTGTGTCTGCTCTCTCTCTTTTACATATATATATACACATATAAGAACAGACATATATATATATATATATATATATATATATATATATATATACACACACACACACACACACATACACATACATACATATACACATAGGTATATACATACACACACATTCACCTATATATATACATAAATATATACATATATATGCATATTCCCTTCAACTACCCTAATACTGAGGTCTCATGAATCATACACATCGTCTTTCCATGTAGGAATGTAAACAAAACAGTTCAACTTTAGTAAGTCCCTTGCAATTTACGTTTCTTGATTACCTTTTCATGCTTCTCTTGATTCTTGTGTTTGAAAGTCAAATTTTCTATTCAGTTCTGGTCTTTTAATAGAAAAAGCTTGAAAGTCCTCTATTTTATTGAAAATCCATATTTTGCCTTGGAGCATGATACTCAGTTTTGCTGGGTAGGTGATTCTAGGTTTTAATCCTAGCTCCATTGACCTTCGGAATATCGCATTCCAAGCCCTTCGATCTCTTAATGTAGAGGCTGCCAGATCTTGGGTTATTCTGATTGGGTTTCCACAATACTCAAATTGTTTCTTTCTGGCTGCTTGCAGTATTTTCTCCCTGATCTGGGAGCTCTGGAATTTGGCAACAATATTTCTAGGAGATTTCTTTTTGGGATCTATTTGAGCAGGCAATCGATGGATTCTTTCAATTTCTATTTTGCCCTGTGGCTCTAGAATATCAGGGCAGTTCTCCTTGATAATTTCTTGAAAGATGGTATCTAGGCTCTTTTTTTGTTCATGGCTTTCAGGTAGTCCAATAATTTTTAAATTATCTCTCCTGGATCTATTTTCCAGGTCAGTGGTTTTTCCAATGAGATATTTCACATTGTCTTCCATTTTTTCATTCCTTTGGTTCTGTTTTATAATATCCTGATTTCTCATAAAGTCACTAGCTTCCACTTGCTCCAATCTAATTTTTAAAGTAGTATTTTCTTCAGTGGTCTTTTGGACCTCCTTTTCCATTTGGCCAATTCTGCCTTTCAAGGCATTCTTCTCCTCATTGGCTTTTTGGAGCTCTTTTGCCATTTGAGTTAGTCTGTTTTTTAAGGTGTAGTTTTCTTCAGTGTATTTTTCAGTATTTTTTTGGGTCTCCTTTAGCAAGTCATTGACTTGTTTTTCATGGTTTTCTCGCATGCTTCTCATTTCTCTTCCCAATTTTTCCTCCACTTCTCTAACTTGCTTTTCCAAATCCTTTTGAGTTCTTCTATGGCCTGGGGCCAGTTCATGTTTTTCTTGGAGGCTTTTGTTGTAGGCTCTATGACTTTGTTGTCTTCTTTAGGCTGTATGTTTTGGTCTTCTTTGTCACCAAAGAAAGAATCCAAAGTCTGAGACTGAATCTGGGTGTGCTTTCGCTGCCTGGCCATATTCCCAACCAACTAACTTGACCCTTGTGTTTTTCAGTGGGGTATGACTGCTTGTAGACTAACGAGTTCTATGTTCTACGTTTGGGGGGGGAGGTGCCAGCTCTGTCAGACTCGCACTCCTCCTTCCCCAAGGACCCCCAGTCCCGACTGGGCTTAGATCTTCAGCAGGCTGTTGCACTCCTGCTCTGATCCACCACTTAATTCCTCCCACCAGGTGGGCCTGGAGCCGGAAGTAACAACAGCTGTAGCTGCCCCACCTCCGCTGCCCCCGGGGCTGGAAGCCGAACCGCGAACTCCTTCCACTCCCGCAGCTTTTCCCACTAACCTTCTCCGCAGTCTTTGGTGTTTGTGGGTTGAGAAGTCTCGTAACTTCCGCAGCTCACTGAATCAGGGTGCTAGGGCCCCCTCCGCCTGCCTTCTGGTCTGGATGGTCCACGCCGCTCAGGCTGGGCTCTGCTCCACTCTGTTCCCAGCTCCCAGCTCCCAGCTCCATGTGGAATAGACCTCACCCAGACACCATCCAGGCTGTCCTGGGCTGGGGCCCTGCTTCCCTCTGCTGTTCTGTGGGTTCTGCCGTTCTAGAATTGGTTCAGAGCCATTTTTTATAGGTTTTTGGAGGGACTCGGTAATGGAGCTCACTCTAGTCCCTGCTTACCAGCTGCCATCTTGGCTCTGCCCCCCAAGTAACTTATTTTTTTAAGAAACTTACTCATTTTTTTCTGCCTAGCACAGTTTTTGGTATATAGTAGGCATTAAATAAGAGTTTGTGGATTTATTGTTACAGAATATACTATATTGACATGAACAGATCTAAAGTACTATGCAGAATCAATGAGAAAAGATAATTTCTGATTGGGTAAATTAGGAAAGTCTTTTTGGAAGATCAAGGGCATTCTATAATTGTTCATCCTTTGTTTTGAAGAGGACCAATGTCTTGATTTGCAAGTAAACTGGATTTAAATGATGCACAAAGTCATTAGCATCCTCTCTTTTCCACCGTCATCAAAGTCCTGAGGTAAGACAAAACTCAAGAAGACTGGTTGTGGCCTGGGATGCAATGGATGACCTTGACATCTTTGCTTTCTGGTCAAGCTTTAAGTGAGCCACTGTGTCTACCTGAGATTTCTTCATGGCTATTGTAACAAATTGCTCTCATATTCCCATTCCACCTGGGGAAGTCTTCATATGCTTGTGGTAGACATGTGGTAGGTATGTGGTAGACATCCTCCTAACTCAACAGTGTTGAGGCCTGTTGGATATGCTCAGCCTGGTTCAAACTGTCTGTAGCACATGCTACAGTTTCTTGGAACCACAGGTGAGAATTGGGTGAAAGGTGGATACCAAAGGTGGATGAGAAGCCTGAAAAACGATTTGGTAAGCCCTCACCCCAGAGGTAGTAATTTGGCATTTTAAGCACAAAGAATTGCATAAGCAAAAACCCTGTAGATAAAAGAATATAAGTAACAACCAAAGACCAGAATGATTGGAATGAGGCACATTTTAAAGGCAGTTATGTGACATAAGTCTATAAGACAGGTGTCAGGTTGTAGAGGGCTTGATCACCAGGCAAAGGATTCTGTTTCTCAATTAATAGACAATGCAGAGCCATTCATTAAATTATATGTAGGTTTAAGGAAGATTATTCTGGCAGTAGAATGAAGAATTGAGTGAATAGGAAAATACTGGAAATTAAGAGGCCCAAACACGGGGATCACTGCAGTAGACCTGCTCTAAGGTAGTGGTACTAGAAACAGAAAACAGAAAAGGGACTTGAAAAAATATCATTGATAGAATTACTGGAACTTGATTGTAGAATGCATGTAGGTGGTGAGAGAAGAGGAAGAGTCACAGGTAGCATTGTGGTTTGTCCATGAGTGATTGGTTAAAAAATTATTCAATTCCAAGTATTCAATAAGATTACCTTGGTAAGCAGACAGTAATTTATTAACAATGCCCAGAACATGACTGAACATATCAAGAGAACGTGAAAACCTTTGTCCAACCAATGTGACTTGAAAGCTTGATTTAGTGTTTGGGTATTATAAACAAACTGAATTGCCTAGAGAAATACAGTCTCTTTGACCTTTTCAAGTTTTTATTCTCCATGTTTTGTTGCCTCTTGATTCTTAGCTAAGGTGGGCAAGTAACAAAAAAAGGCTAAATTAACTCAATCTCAATATCAATAGAGATGAAGAGAAGAAAATTAGAAATTTTGTCCCTTTTTTTCTCAAACATGAAATTATTGTTTGCTGACTTTTTGTTTTCTTTTCATTTTATATATACTATGAAGTTCTTAGATGGAGAAAAGAATGGAGTAAAGATATCCCCTAGTTCATTCCATTTCTTTAGGATGATCTGATTAGATGAGAAATTAAATGCTGAATCAGATTCTTATCAAAATCAAGGCACCAGAGGCTGGAGTAAAAATGATGGGAAAATTGGAGGTGAGAGTTTATGACAGAACCAAGGAAAACTTATAAATTAGGTGGCATCCCCTAAATTTTGGGTGAGTAGATTTCAAGTATACGTAGGATTCCATCAACTAAAATTCTACAGAGAAGATCAATTCAAGAGACATGAGGAGCTCTTAAAAATGAAATTATGAAGACACAAAGAAAAACAGTTCTGATGAAGAGGTAAAGGGAGGGTTTTTTTAAAGAGACTAATATGGATTCATAGATAACTCATTAAAAACATTGCTAAAATGTATAGAAATTGGAATAAGAGCAAGAAATGGAGGACTATTACAAAGAGTATTTCACAGCATTATTAAGAATGAGTTGATATAGGAAGGAAAGCTGAGGTGAACAAAAAAATATGATGTCTTGAGGAGAAGGTGAAGATGAAAGAAGGACTGATGCTGGTTGAATAATGATAGCCCAATGTCATTTTGGAAGAATGTATTTAAAGCAGTATTACAAGGATCTGTCCTTGACACTAGCCAGCCAAAATTTTAATCAATGTCTTGGATGAAAACATAATTATCAAGGTGAATATGAGACAAAGTTGGGAAGGATAGTTAACAGAGATGACAGAGCCAGAGACTAAAATATTCTCACCAGGTTAGAATGATAAATCAAATTAAATGAGATTACATTTAACTAGGATAAATATAGAAACCTACCCTTGGATGAAAAAATACCTTAAAAATACAAAATGGGGGAAAACAGTAGTTTCTCTGAAAAACCAAAATGAGCAAATTCAGATTTTTTAATCATCTGCTAGTCCACAAGTCAAGTATGTGCGAGGTAAATAAAATGTGAGGACTTCACAGGGAAGATACTTTTTGTTCTTTCTTCTGGTTCTGGTTTAAATATTTGCTCACTAAGAATAGGATCACTTTACTTTCATTTACTGTAAAAGTACTGCAGAAGAATGGAGAGGGTCTCCTCCTCCCCTTATTCTATTCTCCTTCAGATTTATAGATGTCACCTCAGTTGTAATCATTAACTAAGGGAATGGGAATTGGAGTTTCTGTGCCTCAATTTCCCAGTTCTTTGTCTAGCTTTTGTGCTCAGATTGTAAGCCCACCTCCTAGCCAATGGTGAGAAGGGTCAGAGGTGGGTGGGAATTCTCCGGCCTTAGGTAAAATTATTGGTGCTTTGCTCCTTGTACTCTGCCTCCTTTGCTGGTTCTGTTCTGTTCTGGCACAGGATGCCCTATTCTCGCAAGAATTGAATAAAATTCAATTTCTGTTCCAACCTTATATTAGGAAGGCAGAATTTATGATTTCAAAGAGAATCTCATATGTGCCTAAAAGGTCCAGAACCGCAGGATATAAGGAATTCTCTAGGCAGAAGGCAGGAGAACTAAAGCATGTATTTACACTCCACAATAACAAGCCCACAAACCAGCATCCCCATTTTGATATTTTCATCAAAAGCTTCCAGGCCCAATAAGTCCGCCTTATAAGGGTAATCAGAAGGCCACAGAGAAGCGAGATGGTATAAGGCAAAATCATATACATGCTTCCCCTCTACGGTAAGAAGATTACCCACTAGCCTCTAGTCAGCTCTGCTACCGGCAGCTCAGCTTGGGCTGTAGGTGTCTCTGGCTCCAACCGGAAAAGGAAAGGAGAATCTTCAAGCTGTCCTCTCCCCTCTTATAGAGTTTTTGACATCATCAAGCGCCGCCTGAATGACCAGGGCCGATTGGTTCTTGACTTGGCCCCTCCCCCAGCGTAGACCACGTTAACACACCTCCCCTCAGCCAGCGCCATGACTCATCACACAGGAAGCACTGGTCCTGCCCTGGAAGAGCAAGCCCCAGTGTCCAGGGAAGCTCAACGAGGCGAGCTGAGTCATTCAAAGAAAACAAAGTCCATTCTGGCTACACTCCACCCCTCACAATGTTCTAGGATGCACAATCCAATCATAATTCAAATTAAATTATGTATCCTAGAACATTGTGATCCAATTATGCAGGAAACTAAAACGTATCATTCACAATAAAGCAAAACATATCATTCAGTGACATTCCCAAATATTGGTTTACGATTCAAATGTGATCCACCCCTAGATCCCAGCCAGATAATCTCTTCAATCAATCATCCCAAAATAATTATTAATAATTCAAATGTCCACCCCTAGATCTTCATATCCATTACATAGGATCAATAATATCATAACAAGAAAACAATATAGCAAGGATAACACAAAATAAGTACACAGAACACTATCATCATCCCCCCCTCAAACAATTGGGGCTCAAAATCTTGGGGTAAGGGGTGAAGGTCTCATTTTCCATAGCTTCTTCTTGCTGAAATTGGATGTAGAGGTGTCCCTGCCCCAAAGAGTCCAATTCCAGAGTTCAGTTCTTTAGCGAGCTGGCAGGAATTCCAAGAATGCTACGTGCTTAGGCAGTCACCGGAAACTGCAGGGTGCTTAAACCTGCAGGAGACAGAACTAGCGACATGGTTAACTAAAACAGAGAACAAAAAGAGTAGGCAAGTATGGGCTATTATCCTTCAAATAAAATCATCTCCAGTTTAGTTGAAATTTCAGTTATGCAGAGATCCAATATCAGAGCCAAACTCAGATGGGAAATGTTTCTTTTTAAACAGAACACAATGAGGAAACTAAGCCAAGAAGATCCCACCCTAGATGGAGACCAGGATTGTCCTCCCAGCCTTTCCCCAGATGTACAAGGGAAACCAGGAGGATCCCATCCTAGATAGACTACGATTGTCCTCCCAGCCTTTCCCCAGATGTACAAGCTTTCATCCGTTAATCACACAAAGTCACCTTCCCTCTGAGTGGCTTGTGTCAATTACCAGCATCAGCCATACCTGTGGGGTCTGTGAATCTAATATTATAGCCCTATTCACGGTAAAATATATGGTTCAGGGGTACGATTTGGTAATTATCTTCCCCTGAATAGACAACTGTTACAGTGTTGTTCTTCCCATGGGCTATGACTTCTGCAGCCTTTGGAATATCATCTGGCTTACGTTTTACCCATACTTTAGCTCCCAACTTTATTCTGTCAATGGAGCAAGCCCCTTTTGCCCCTCTAGTAGTTATTCTGGGAGGAGGGTCAGTTTTCACAAAGGGTATTTTTTCACAGGGGATAATAGTCACTTGAACTATCCTATCATTCCTACCAAATTATACAGGTTTTTCACCCAAATTCTGGAGTGTCACAACAATTTCTTTTTGATAATTCGAATCTATCACTCCAGCCAATACATGTACTCCTTGAGCTGCTAATCCTGGTTTAGGTAATATCCATCCAAAATGATTCTTGGGGATTCTCATACATACTCCAGTAGGGGTTTTTCTTATCTCTTTCCCATTCAACCTAAAATTCTCTATACAATGTAAATCATATCCTGCCGAACTAGGTGTTCCTGGACATGGTAGGGGGACATCTTCCCTCACAGTCCAAAATTCAATATTTTGGATCTCACGTGTTTGCTGTTCTCTAATCTGCAAATTTGGGGTCATCATTCTGGCTAGAGGTGTACTCCCCCCTAAGGCCCTATTATTCAAATTACATAAGGCAATAGACAAATTATCCTTCCAATGTAGATATGAATTATTAGAGCTTAATTTTCTCAGCTGTTCTTTCAACAATCCATTCATTCTTTCAATCAGCCCAGATGCTTGTGGGTAATATGGAATATGATATATCCATTCTATATTATTCAACACACAATATCTTTTCACTTCTTTGCCCTTGAAATGTGACCCATTGTCACTTTGAATCTGCATTGGGGTTCCATAGTATAAACTTACAATATCTAGGGTTTTACAGGTGTTTTTCTGAGTTGCATCCTTATAAGGACAAGCCACTAGGACACCTGAATAGGTGTCAACACACGTACATACATATTTACATCCTTTATCCTGGGGTAGTGGGCCAATATAATCTATCTGCCAAATTTGGGCTGGAACTTTTCCCCTTGCTATTTCTCCAGTTACTATACTAGGAAGAGTTCGTTCTTTTTCTAATTGGCATATACAACACCCCTCTGTTATTTGTTTTAACAACGCATGAGAGATACTGATACCTCGATCTTGTGCCCATCGGTGGGTGGCCTGGACCCCTAAATGGCCAGCGGTCTGGAGGACCCATCTCGCTAAGGCTAAATCATCAGTTGGAGTTGGAGTAGGGACAATACATTCAGTGGCAATCTTTGCTAGTCGATCCGCGTGTGCATTGTACTCACGCTCTGGTGTGGTCAGGGTCGCGTGAGCATCAACATGAAAAACTGACAAATCCATAACCAAAGACATGTCCCATATATTTCCCCATAACTCTTTACCCCAAACTTGTTTGCCATGAATCTCCCAATTCTGATTCCTCCATATAGGCATCCAAGTAGCTAATACATTAGCTACCGCCCATGAATCAGTAAATATATGACACTGTCCTCCCTTCTCCATTCTGATGGCCTGATGTACTGCCATCAGTTCAGCATATTGGCTACTTCCCCCTATGCCAGAACTTTCCAGAGTTCGCCTAGTACAGGGGTTATAGGCTACTGCTTTCCAATGTCTCTTCTGTCCTAAGTATTTTGCTGTCCCGTCAGTAAACCAAGCGTGTTTCTTCTGTTCTACATTTAGTCCATCATACCCATTATTCCATTTCACTAAGGATGGCACCATCTGTTGCTTAGATTCAAGGGGTTTTTCATTTCTCTCAGTGCCAATGTTCGCCACCGATTCATGTAAAGCAAAAACTCCACTTTTGCCTGCTCTGGACCTATTCTGAATATACCACTTCCATTTGATTATGCTTGCCTCTTGTGCATGTCCAATTCTGTGAGAAGCTGGGGTACTCATTACCCAAGTCATAATTGGAATTCCAGGCCTTAATATCACTTCATGACCCAGGGTTAGTTGCTCAGTTTCTACTAAAGCCCAATATGCAGCTAACAGCTGCTTCTCAAAAGGTGTATACTGCACTCCAGATGAGGGCAGTTTCCTTGACCAAAAGCCTAAAGGTACACTTCGGCTCTGTTGTTTTTGCCACAGACTCCAATTTGCATAGTCATCTTGTGCAGTCACTTGTAACTCCACTGGCCCATTTTGCATAGGCCATAAGTCCAGGGCTAATTGTATAGCAGACTTTGCTTCCTCAAAAGCTCTACTTTGTTCAAGGCCCCAATTGAATTCATATTTCTTTCTGGTGACTTTATACAAGGGTTTTAAAATTTGTCCCAAATGTGGGATGTGGTGTCTCCAATAACCAAATAGCCCTATGAACTTTTGGGCCTCTTTCTTATTAGTAGGGGTGGGAAAATCCTGAATTTTTTGTCGAGCTTGTGGGAGAATTTCTCACAGTCCTCTATTCCACTGTATCCCCAAGAATTTTACAATTTGAGCTGGCCCTTGAACCTTTGCGGGGTTGATTTCCCATCCTTTGCTTTTCATATGGTCAATTAATAATGGTAAACTCTCCTCCACTTCTTTTATATTCTTTCCCTGTATCATGATGTCATCTATGTAATGTGTAAGCTGTACACCAGGTAGCTTTAATTCATCCAAATGCTCAGCTACAATCCTGTGGCAAATAGTTGGGCTACGAATGTATCCTTGTAGCAGGCGTGTAAATGTATACTGTCGGCCTTGCCAAGTAAAAGCAAACTGGTTCCATTGCTTGGGGTCTATTGGGATCGTAAAGAAGGCATTGGCCAAATCAATAACTGCATACCAAGTCCCTTCATGTTTTTGTATTCTCTCTATTAAAGTAACCGTGTTTGGAACAGCAGCATACAAGGGAGGAGTCACTTTGTTCAGCTGTCTATAATCTACTGTCATCCTCCATGTCCCATCTGACTTTTGGACTGGCCAGACAGGGTTGTTCCATTGAGTAGTTGTAGGGACTAACACTCCTGCCTCAACACATTCTCTTATAGTGTTGGCAATTTCATCTTGCCCACCTGGCACACGATATTGCCTCAAAGTAATTACTTCAGAAGGTTCGGGCAAAGTGATTGGATCCATCTTGATTTTCCCCACTAAGACTGCATTAATGCCTATTTTCCTCACAGCAGATTGGTATTTCCCTTCAGGTAAATTTAAGGTCATACACTTCAAAATGTCTATTCCAATGATGTATTCAGGAATAGGCACAATAACCACACTATATTCTTTCTTGGGCAACTGTCCAATTTTCATCATCAATTTAACTTGTCTGGCTGATATTTCAGTCCCTCCTAGTCCTGTGATGGTAATAGGAGTTCCATGGCTGAATTTGTCTGGATTCCCATAGATAAGGGTGGCCTCGGCCCCAGTGTCTATCAATGCCCTAGTTACTGTACTTGACCCATTTTTCCAATATGTGGTCAAGTTAATGTGAGGTCTGCAATCCAGCTTACGTATTTCCTTAATTTGGGCTGGGGCCTGGCCTGTTTCCTAGTATTCCCTGGCATGTGATTCACTTGGGTATGAAGGTTCACCATCTGTAGCATTTGCAGGAGCAGTTCTTATTTCCCTATCTCTCCTGTTATCAAGTCCTTTATCCCGGTACATCCTGTACAATTCATTGGTTGGAATGCCATCTATCATTTCAAAACCTACCCCTGCTCTCAATAGAGCAGTAAACATTTCTTTTCTTGGCACTCCATTTTGGCGCCAAGTTTGCTGGTTGTTCACCCTTCTCTCTCGAGGAGATCTATCCCTTCCCCAGTCTCCTAAGTCATGTAACTGTAAAATCTTATTTATCACCTCTGTAAGATGGGTCCCTACTTCCCCAAGTAACAGATTCAAAATTAGTTGTTTATAAGCAGGGGGAGCTGTCCTAATTATTAAATTCCTATGAGGGATTCCTATGGGATCATTGTAATATTTGTCTGCAGTTCCTGTCATAATAGCAGTCTTCATTACCTCCTCCTTTAGTCTCATGATACAATCTTTAAGTGAATACCAGGGTCTGTGCTCAGTGGGCCACACAGAATCATTAGTATATCTCTTATTGCATCCCGCAGCAGCTAATGCCAACAGAGTAGTCCTGCTAGCATCATCTCCTTGCTGATGATGTTCCCTAAAAGCTTGCTGAACTAGAGGATTGTGGCTGATACTTATGAATCTCATACAGTCCCTCTTATCTACTAATATTCCACCGGCCCCTTGATCACTGAGCCTTACCATCCAAGATATT
Organism: Trichosurus vulpecula; assembly: GCF_011100635.1. NCBI lineage: Eukaryota > Metazoa > Chordata > Mammalia > Diprotodontia > Phalangeridae > Trichosurus > Trichosurus vulpecula. The sequence continues at coordinate 218,513,125 of NC_050573.1, read as the reverse complement.
AATGGTTCTCCTGCTCTTTGGCTGAATCTACTCAAAATATCTGTGACCTCTTGTGGTGAGAAATCTTCCTGAAATTCCCTCGTAACTAAATTGCCACCTCGGGTTTCTGTCCTCCTCCTCTCTACGGGACGAACGCTTGTCTATTTAACCATCTCCCATTCTCTGTGCCAGGGATGTCCTGAACCCTAGTAGCATTTTCTCTCTCAGCCCCTAACATTGTCTCATTTTCCCCCCACTCGCTTCCCCTGCCACCATGGCAAAGACAAAGCAGGCAGTCAGGCTTGGTCTGGGCTGCACTCTTGGCTTATTTGGCCTCCTGTTGCTCCTAGCCACATTAATAGAAAAGTTCTCATCTGAGTCAGTGGGTTCTTGAGCAGCAATTTGTTCTCCTGCTATCTGAGATTCCCGTTCTTGCTGTGGGGTAGGAGTGCCCCCATCTCTTTCACTTAATCTCAATCTTTCATATACTAGCCGGTAGGCTGATAACACTATCCAGCTTTGCCTAGATAGTGATGCCCCTGACTGAATCCCAACCTCTTGTAAACACCTTTCCAAATCCTTAGGATCTCCTCTCTGTAGCCTTGGTTCCCAGTTTTCACAGATTCCGGCTTTTTTAGCCAATTCCTTTGCTAAGGAGGAATAAAATGGATCCTCCCACCCTGGGATATTCATCTCTTCCTCTGAAGTTCTTCTGCTTCTGAACAGAGATCTTATATCTAGCGATCCCATCCACCTCGTCGCCAAATATATTAGGAAGGCAGAATTTATGATTTCAAAGAGAATCTCATATGTGCCTAAAAGGTCCAGAACCGCAGGATATAAGGAATTCTCTAGGCAGAAGGCAGGAGAACTAAAGCATGCATTTACACTCCACAATAACAAGCCCACAAACCAGTGTCCCCATTTTGATATTTTCATCAAAAGCTTCCAGGCCCAATAAGTCCGCCTTGCAAGGGTAATCAGAAGGCCACAGAGAAGCGAGATGGTATAAGGCAAAATCGTATACATGCTTCCCCTCTACGATAAGAAGATTACCCACTAGCCTCTAGTCAGCTCTGCTACCGGCAGCTCAGCTTGGGCTGTAGGTGTCTCTGGCTCCAACCGGAAAAGGAAAGGAGAATCTTCAAGCTGTCCTCTCCCCTCTTATAGAGTTTTTGACATCATCAAGCGCCGCCTGAACGACCAGGACCGATTGGTTCTTGACTTGGCCCCTCCCCCAGCATAGACCACGTTAACACACCTCCCCTCAGCCAGCGCCACGACTCATCACACAGGGGGTCCTGCCCTGGAAGAGCAAGCCCCAGCGTCCAGGGAAGCTCAACGAGGCAAGCTGAGTCATTCAAAGAAAACAAAGTCCATTCTGGCTACAAACCTTGAGATGGCTCCTTATTAGTATTATTTGGTGAGGGTCAAATATGCCAGACAAATATGTAATAGAACTCTCCCTCATTGCCACCTCTGCCCCTATCTGCCCTCTCCCCACCCCCCCGCCATAAAAGGCAAAATAATGTTACTTTAGGCTGGCTTAGAGGGAAACAGTATCAAGATGACAAAATGTGATAGAACCACTGTGTATTCTTCTCTTTTCAGAGTATAAGTAGTTTACAATGCTAATTTCTAGGCACTGTAGTTTAGGAAAGATATTGATAAAACTGAGGTCTAGAAGAAAGTCAAAATCATTAAAGGTTTTAGAACAATGCTGTATATGAAGGGTTGACTTTTTTTAGTGGGGAGAGTGGGGTCTTATAGACCTCTTTTAGAATAGGTGAATCTATTGTCAGAATAATATTTTTAAATAATTGAAGGAAATGCTAAATTTCACATGGAAATTAGTGAAAAATATCTTTTTTCCCCATCCAAGTTCTTGGACACTCTGATATCTGACCAAAGATACCTTAAGGGTTTATGGACTCCAATTAAAAAGACTCTTGCTATATATGAATCTTATGGAAGAAAAGAATACATTAATATTGGAGAATGGAAAATTTATGTGAACTTGACAGTTATCTTCAAATATTTAAAGAGTTGTTATTTTGAAGAGAGAATAGACATTCTGCTTGGTCACAAAGGTAAGAACTAGGAAATTAGGCTTCCATAGGCAGTGTGCCAGCACACATTACCGTTGACATTAACTTTGGCTTTTTCTCCTCCCTATTTAGACATATGGGCATACCTAGGCCACAGCCTATGATGAGAAAGTATAGGTGAAAGTTCTAGAAAGGTATATTTAGGTGAAAAAAAATTAGGATTATTAATAAGTAGAATGAATTGTCTTAGCAATTAATAGTTTTGAACATTAGCAGTCATAATAAAGAGTCATAACAACTAAGTCAAAGTGCTATAGCAGACTCCCCTTCCAACTCTGAAATTCTATAGTCCTTACACTAATCCACACTTTAGTTCATTCATTCACCAAGTGAATCCCCAATGTTTTGTAGATGAGGAAACTGAGGCAGACAGGTATTTTTTTGGTTTGACCTGCCACACCAACTGTTATGTGTTATACCTAGCAAGGTACCTGGGAAAATTTGAATTTATTTAGTAAGAGAGCAATAGAGAATAATAGAAAAAAGTTGTTAGAACAGTGAATATTATGTTCTCACCAAGTCTAATTCACTTGGCAAGATGTCCTATTAAAAGCACCTAGGAAAGAAGGTTGTTGTGTGTAGAAGGTGGCTAGGTGGCATGAAATCAGGAAAACCTGAGTTCAAATATAGTTTCAGACACTTTCCAACTTTGTTACTTTGTGCAAATCACTTAACCTTTGTCTACCTCAGTTTCCTCATCTACAAAATAGCGATAATAATAGCGCCTACCTCCCAGGGTTGTTGCGAGGATCAAATGAGATAATAATTATAAAGTGCTTGGCAAATAACAAGTGCTATAAAAATATGAGTTATTGTTATTAATAAATACTACTGTAGTGGATCAGGTTGTTGCTATGTTTGTCCTTCGTTTTCAAAGAGGACCATGGTATCAGGGAAATGATGACATGAGTTGCAGTTGACTTTGATTTGAGTGAGGGAGGGCTGTGCAAGGTCACCAGCCTCACTTTCTCCTCCAGAGCTATCTGGATCTAGTGACCAGATATTCATCAGGATGATTGGAGATGCCCCAGGAAGCAGTGGGAGACCCTAACCCTTTTAGTCTAAGGCTTTTTCAGGTACTCACTTAGGCTGAGGTAATGCCCATTCAGTGAATAGCCCTCTTTAAGAATGAGTCAAGGGATGGCCCTTTCAATTAGAAAAATAAAAGAAAAAAAATCAACTGGGAGGGGAAGACCCTCAGGGTTGCTGTGCCAAAGAGAAGCAGTTACCATTGACATTCACTCTAAGCCAGGAGGGCCCAAAATACATCCACTAAGTAGAGCTTGGGCTAGGACCTATATGTAGTCCAATCTTGTTTTGCAAAATTTAAAGTGCTATAGAAACATTTATTATTATTATTATTATTATTATTATTACATAAAGCAGTATGTTCATCTGATATTAAATAGGACATATAAATAAATTTTATTCTTCCTATTGCTAACTTCATGTTCTGGTCATAAAAGTCATGCTTAGGGAGTGTACTAACATAGAATCCAAGGCTGTCATTTAACATATTACTGAAATAGTTTAAAAAGCATACTGGTGGATTGTAAGCCCAACTTTCTGCCATTAAAAGACACAAAAGATGAAAAACTTGGCTTAGCAGCCAAAAATGTAATAGTAAAAGAAAGAATGACAAAAAGATATGCTGAGAAATCCTATGCTTAGTCATTTTCCAATGATTACCAGAAATTTGTTGCAGTATATTCTCTTATTGAAATTGTGATTGTCTGTGAATATTTGTTATACACTTGGACCTACAGCAGAGTGTGACAGATTTCAATAAAAGATTCAGTGTAATGCTTTGAGGTCTTCAGAGGTACCCAAAATATTTCCCAAACTGCATATTACATGTAGTTTTCCATTAGACACTGCACAAAACGTCCTTGACATTCAAGAGTGTGCCATCCGTATTTTAACATGCCTCACTCCAGGGTGTATTTGAAAATATCCTCCACTTGCCTTTAATAATAATGACTTGTCATATGGAATCCAGATCTTGGCTAATCTAACATAATATGTACTTGATGGCTTTTATTAACTGTCAAATGAAGCCCAATCGCCGTCAGAAACATTTTTCCCTCCTGTCATGCATTTGTTCCCGGTATGTTTCATTTCTGACCATTAATGTAAAAGGTTAATAAAGTACACTACTTGATATTATTAATATTCAATATGCATGGTAAGTGGATAATTTTGCAGACTTTTGATTTTTAAAGATATTGGGTTATTAAGATAACTATTTTGCAGACTCTTAAAAGTGCACTGGACTGCATACATTTCGTAATTTCAAAGCTAAAAGATCTGGGAAGAATTTTTACTATATTATACTCTCCTCGTCTTTACTCATATTGAATCTACTGCTTTAGAATTCTGAAGTTTTCTTTTTTCCTCACCTTTATACTTTATCTTCTCCTTATTCTTAATCTTTGTTTATAACAGATGATAATTAGTCCAATTCTCTTGATCATTTATGGCTTTATTGAGTCTCAAATTAATGTGAGATCAAAAGCATTTTTTATGCAGTCATTTCTGTTTGGGGGTCATTGGCCACTGTCATCCAAATGTTAGCAGTTAAACTAGCTCTCATTGTCCTCTTTGTGATATCTTTATCTCAGAATTTGAAATCATTATTAACCAACTACATAAATTCAAGTGTAATTCACAGATAGTTATCCAGAATCATTAAGGAGGTAGAGGGTTACAAAAAGTGTGGCCTATAAATGGGAATTCATAAAAGTCTCAAAATACCCATCTGTAAAAGAGACCTCTTCATTTAAATTTCCTTTTCTCTTTGCATTTTCCCTAAACATCCTTTTCCTCTTTTTAATTTGAAATTCATTGTCTTCTATTTTCTTTCCTTGTTAAACCAATAGCTTAAAGATGTCATAAAAACAGCATACAAAAAGACACAATAGCTGAATCAACCTCATTAAAATAATCTGTAGTGAACAAATACAGCTAATGCTGAAGAAAATAATCATCAAAATCTCTTGGGGGAGTTTGAAGTCAAATTCTATATACATCTCCGCCCATTCCCCCCAAATCTGTTCTTATGACAGCAGATGACAGAACAAAAGACATAAAATGATTCATGGGCCAGAGCTCCCTGTTTTGTTTTGTTCCTGGTGTTTGCCATCAACTGTTACAGGGAAAGAAGGGGAAAGACAATTCGCCAGTTTCCCAAAGCACAAGCTACTCCCTAAGAGTAATATAAACAATTATAGAAGCTACGTTATTACCATAAAAAAGAAAGGAAAATGTGTTTTTTCTTTGTGTGTTTTTCTGTAGGCACATGCATACACAGTATTGATAACTTTAACTTCACAATGAGGATTGTTGTATTAAGTTTTATGAGCCTAATTTTAAGGAGGGGCATTGTTAGATGTTGGAGGGCAGCCAAGGTGGTGAGAATCATGGAGACCATGACATATGTGGATTGGTTGAAGGTATTAGAAACATTCAGCCTGGAGAAGAAAAGACTTAAGTGAGAAATGATTGCTCTCTTCAAATATTTGAAAGGCTTTCACCAGTAAGATGAGATTATGCTTGTGCTTAACCCCAGAGGATAAAACTAGGAGCAATGGGTGTAAAAGGAAGAGGTGGATTCTGGCTTAATACTAAGGAAAATAAATGTTGCTAACAAAGTTTTGCAAAAGTGAAATGGATCATTTCAAGAGCTATTGTGTTCTCCATAGCAGAAGTCTACAAGCCAAGGCTAAATGGCAATTTGTTGAGTATGTTGTAGAGTGCATTTTTCATTAGGTAAGAGTAAGACTAAATGGCCTCAAAAGTGTCTTGTAATGGGATTTTGTAATTAGATGATAACCCCAAAATTGATAGTAAACATCAATCAGAGTCCTTTTCTAAGTTAGACTGTTGTATAAGGAGCCCCAAAAGTTGTAACGTAGCAAAAAAACGGAGAAATATTGAATGCTGCGGATACGTTCACTTACATTGGCAGTATACTTTCCAGGGATGTACACATAAATAATGAGGTTGGAGCATGTGTTGCTAGAGGTAACTCAGTATTTGGTAGGCTCCAAAAGAAAGTGTGAGAGAGAAGAGGTTTTAGGCTGCCTAAGAAACGTCCACAGAGCCATTGTGCTGACCTCATTGTTGTATGCATGTGAAAACTGGACAGTCTACCAGCACCATGCCAGAAAATTAAACCATTTTGATTTGAATTAGGAGAATTCTGAAGATCACCTGGCAAGATAAGTTACTGGACACTGAACTGCTCTTCATTATTTAGGATATATGCCTCTAGATCACAACCACACCATCAAGATTATCAGTAACTTTGAGATCTTTCTTGTATCCTTCTTCTGCATATTTTGCCACCCATTCTTAATCTCTTCTACTTCTATTGCTTTCTTCTATTTCTCTGCATTGTTTCCTTAAGAAAACCTTCTTTCTCCTTGCTATTTTCTGCAGTTCTGCTTTCAGTTGGGTATAATTTTCCCTTTCTCCTTTCCCTTTCCCCAGCAATTTGTAAAGCCTTCTCATTTGTAAACCCATTTTTGCTTTCTTACTCTTTTTGTTGTTCATATTTTTTTCTGCTGCCTCCTGTATAATATTGTGATATTATTGTATAATATTGTATAATATTGTGTCCAGTTGCTGATCAGACATCTTACTTAAACTGGATGCCTAGTAGACATCATCAACTCAATATATCCCAAACTGAATTCATTATCTTCCCCCTCAAACCTTTTCACTTTCTGAAATTCCTTATTATTTTGATGGTACTGCCATCCTTTTTGTCCTTGTCCTTTTCATGTTAGCAATATCTCTTGATTACATCCCCTTTTTTCCTCATACTGCCCCAATCCAGGTGTTAGCTCTCATTTCCTCATGTCTGGACAATTGCAATACAATGCTGGTTGGTCTACCTGTCATAAGTCTTTCTCTATTCCATTCCATCCTCCATTTAGTCACCAAAGTGATTTTCCTAAATTTGGGCCTGACCATGTTACACACACACACACACACACACACACACTCATACACACATATGTGTATGTATATATGCATATATATATACATGTTACATACATATATACATGTTATATGTATACACACATGTCTACATACATATATGTAAACTCTAGTGGCTTCCTGTTACCTTCATATTCAAGTGCAAAATCTTCTCTTTGCTGTCACTGAAATTGAAACAAAGGCAAACTGAGGCTTTGTGAGGGCTTGCCAGCCCTTTTCAGGACTCTTCATCCACTTTCGCTGTCTACCTGGCACTCACCTCTCACCTGTGGCTCCAAGAAGCTGTAGCATGTGTAGCAGCCACAACCCAGTAAATCATCTAAGCAGATGGGCTAAACCAGATTGAGGTTAACTTATTGAGCCTCAAGTAGAGGGGTGTCTACCCCAAACACAAGGAAACTTCCCCAGAGGAAATGGGCAGAGGAGAACACTTTTTTCCAATGGCTATTAAAGTGACTGAAGTAGGTACTGTGGAGTTCTTAGAGTATGGTCAGAAATTGAAGACACTAAGGTCATCCACTGAATCCTAGGAAATCACTGGTTGTCTTGACTTTTATCCTGGCACTGGACTTTGATGACTGGGAGGAAAGAATGAGGCTGACAGCTGTGTGCAACTCTGCCTCACTTAAATCCAATTCACTCATAAGTCAAGACATCCCCTGTAATGTCATTGGTCTTTGACCACAAAGAGAAATAAATTACCTTTTATATATTCTTTTCCCGCATTAGAATGTAAACTCCTTGAGGACAGAAATGGGTTTATTTTTGCTTGTTTTTATATTCCCAGTGCTTAGCATAGTGCCTGGCTCAGCAAACAACTGAACATGTTTTACCTAATGTAACCTACACATACTACATTTTGTTCACTAGATGCTCAATAAGTATTGACTGACAATACTAGCACAATTTCCATAGCACCTTTTCTCTCTCTCCCAGTAGAAATCAACTGGCATTTGTCTGTCCCCACCTCCCCATGGCTTTTTTTTTGTTCAAATACTAGAAGTGATCTTGGCTTTAATTCAATATTTTCCCCCTGTAAATTAGCACTATTTAGGTCAGTTGGCTAGAGTGTACTTATGATTTAAATGCATTAATCAATTCCTTTTGTATGCCAGTTAGCTTACAAACTGCTTTCGGTTCACTGGCAGGTTTGTAAAGGTTGGGTTTTTTTCACATTGTTACATAAACTGAAGCAGCTGTGTGCAAGTAAGTACAAACACATTAGATGTACTCAGATTACCTAACACAAATTTCTACAAAAGACAATGAAAATGGTAATACTATGATATACTTGTTCTATTATAATGGTAATAAATTTTTCTTTCTCTTTGTATTGATAATGTATTTTTATTAATTTGAAGACCTTCCCCATCCATTAATAGGCCCATGTGACCTGCTTAAATCACATGGAAGCCCAAGTCACATGTAGTAGGAAGAGCTAGCTGAACTAGTGGAACAAGAAAGGGTGGAGCAGAAAGGATGCTAGTTAGAGAAGTTAGAGTTGAGGGAGAGAGAGGAGGCAAGCTAGCTGTGCTGTGAGTGTTTGTGGGGAGGTAGAGCGGGGAGGGGGGAGGCCATGGGATGGAGTTATTTTCTGTAGCAATAATGTATATTATTAGCCTTTTTGTTGCTGTGATGGATTCAGTTTACTGGTGTTGGAATTTGGCTTCCTAGTGTCTGAATAAATATTTTGCTTTTGTCTTCTATATGGAGAGTCTGTTATATTTTGCAATTCAGAACCACATCAGCATATTCATAGTAAGAGCAACCACTATGAATATTGCCTTGGTGATGCACTCTTTTATAAGAAAATTTCACAAAGGAGAGAAAAATATTATATAATGAAAAATATTATACAAGTGAAAAAAAAAAACTTTCACCTTTTTCCAGGTCTATGTAAGCATAAGCAAAGTGAATTTCTAGGAATTTAGTTCTCCAGGATCCATGACCATAACAATCTCCTGTTCCCTGGTATTTTGCCTTGACAATCAGGTACTGAGTCATAAAGGCTCGGGTGCTTTCTGGCTCTGAGCCTATATATTTTGGGAATTGATCTTTTGCCTTGGGGGCTCACTCATGGGAAGGACCTTTGATTTCCTGGATGGGACTCTGGGTAGCCATTTGTTAAGGAATACCCTGGCTACTCAGATGTTGGTGCTACCACTCTGGTGATGCATGTAAATGTTAAAAGTACGTAGCAAGATTGCTAAGACAGTTGGAATCCTGTCTATTGGATCATTCATTAGTCTCTGCTAATTTTTCTATGTCTCTTTGCTTGTTTTGCATTGTTGAATTAAAGTAAGATTACTAACCCCTTTGAAGCTATCTTTCCTTTAGAAAAGCAGATCAAGAACCTGTGCTAGAGGGCAGCTAGGTGGCAAAATGACTAGAACAGTGGCCCTGGAGTCAGGAGGACCTGAATTCAAATGCGGACTCAGACACTTGACACACTTACTAGCCGTATGACCTTGGGGAAGTCACTTAACCCAAATTGCCCTGCCTTCCCCCCTCCAAAAAAAAAGATCCTGTGCTAGCAGCCCATCCTGTGTACCAGTGTGGTTGCTATTACATTATAGTGCCAAAATGTCCTTATGTACACCTTACAGCCCTCTTCCCTCATCCTCTGCAATCCAACTGGCCTTCTTAATATTTCTTTTTTGAAATTAATTTATTTTAAACTTAAATACTAAAACATAAGTACACTGCAAGAAAAGAAAAAGAAACCTATTATAAACTCAAATACTAAAATTTAAATACAAAATAAGAAAAGAAAAAAAAAAGCATTGCCATGTGCACAGTAGAACATAAGAGAGGATTCAAAATATACAGCAGTAAATTTCCATTTTAAGAAAGATTCTATAGTAAACACTAAACATTGTGTTCCAAATTGTGCATCTTTTCTTTGCTTCTTTGTAAGTTTTATTTTCTGCTGTACACTTTTTACTTTGTTATTTTTTCCCTCTTCCTCCTCCTGCCTTATGAAGGCTACAATTAACTGCAGATATATTTGTACACACACCCATACATATATACATATGCATACATATATAACACACAAACACATATACATACATATACACATACATACACTTGCACATATATATGCTTAGCTATCTATAATCATATTCATATATATTTATTTTTAGTTTCAACATTCATTTCCACAAGATTACAAATTTTCTCCCCATCTCTACCCTCCCCCACCCCAAGATGGCATGTATTCTGATTGCCCCTTTCCCCAGTTTCCCCTCCCATCTATTACCCCACTCCCCCCCCATCCCTTTTCCCCTTACTTTCTTGTAGGGCAAGATAGATTTTGATACCACATTGCCTGTATATCTTATTTCCCAGTTGCATGTAAAAACAATTTTTTTTAACATTTGTTTTTAGAACTTTGAGTTCCAAATTCTTTCCCTTTTGCCCTCCCCACTCACCCTTCTTGAGAAGGCAAGCAATTGAATATAGGTTATACCTGTACCATTAAGCAAAACACTTCCATAATAGTCATGTTGTGAAAGATTAATTATATTTTCCTCCATCCTCTCCTGTTTCCCTTTATTCATTTTCTTTCCTTTGACCCTGTCCCTTTTCAAAAGTGTTCCTTTTGACTACCTCCTCCCACAATCTGCCCTCCCTTCTATCATCCCCTCCCCCTTATTCCCTTCCCCCCTACTTTCCTGTAGGGTAAGAATTTAATGTGTATGTTGTTCCCTCCTTAAACCAAATCCTGGGAGAGCAAGGTTGACTCATTCCCTTTCACCTGCCCCCTCTTCCCTTCCATTATAACAGCTTTTTCTTGCCACTTTTATGTGAGATAATTTACACTATTCTATCTCTCCCTTTCTCCTTCTCCCAATATATTCATCTCTAAACCCTTAATTTTATTTTTATAGCTCTCATCCCTTCATATTCAACACACTATATGCCCTCTGTCTATATATATATGTATATTCCCTTCAACTACCCTAATACTGACAAAGGTCTCATGAGTTACAAATATCATCTTTCCATGTAGGGATGTTAAACAGTTCAACTTTAGTAAGTCCCTTATGATTTCTCTTTCCTGTTTACCTTTTTGTGCTTCTCTTGATTCTTGTATTAGAAAGTCAAATTTTCTCTTCAGCTCTGGTCTTTTCATCAAGATTGCTTGAAAATCCTCTATTTCAATGAAAGTCCAAGTCCATATTTTGTCCTGAAGTATTATACTCAGTTTTGCTAGGTAGGTGATTCTTGGTTTTAATCCTAGCTCCTTTGACATCCAGAATATCATTCCAAGCCCTGTGATGTCTTAATGTAGAAACGGCTAAATCTTTTGTTATCCTGATTGTTTCCACAATACTTGAATTGTTTCTTTCTGGCTGCTTGCAATATTTTCTCCTTGACCTGGGAATTCTGGAATTTGTCTACAACATTCCTAGGAGTTTTCTTTTCGAGATCCTTTTGAAGAGGTGATTGGTGGATTCTTTCAATTTCTATTTTACCCTCTGGTTCTAGAACAGAAGGGCAGTTTTCCTTGATTGTTTCTTGAAAGATGATGTGTAGGCTCTTTTTTTTTTTTTTGATCATGGCTTTCAGGTAGTGCTATAATTTTTAAATTATAAATTATCTCTCCTGGATCTATTTTCCATGTCAATGGTTTTTCCAGTGAGATATTTCACATTGTCTTCTATTTTTTTTTCATTCTTTTGGTTCTGTTTTATAATATCTTTATTTCTCATAAAGTCACTAGCTTCCACTTGCTCCAATCTAATTTTTAAAGTGGTATTTTCTTCAGTGGTCTTTTGGACCTACTTTTCCATGTGGCTAATTCTGCCTCTTAAGGCATTCTTCTCCTCATTTTTTTTTTTGGAACTCTTTTGCCATTTGAGTTAGTCTATTTTTTAAGGTCTTATTTTCTTCAGGTTTTTTTGGGTCTCCTTTAGGAGGCCATTCACTTGTTTTTCATGGTTTTTGCATCGCTCTCTTTTCTCTTCCCAATTTTTCCTCTGCTTCTCTTACTTGATTTTCCAAATCCTTTTTGAGCTCTTCCATGGCCTGAGTCCAATTCATATTTTTCTTGGAGGCTTTCAATGTAGGATCTTTGACATTGTTAACTTCTTCTGGCTGTATGTTTTGATCTTCTTTGTCACCAATTTAAAATTCTATAGTCTGAGTCCTTTTACAGTGTCTGCTAATTTCCCCAGCCAATTACTTGACTTTTGAGCTCTTTGTCAGGGTATGACTGCTTCCAGAGTTGAAAGTGCTGTGTCCCAAGCTTCAGGGATTTTGCACTGCTGTTTTCAGAGCTACTTCTCTTCTAAGGTGGTATGATACTTCTCTCCTGGCCTGTTCTCTTTTCTGCAAGTGCAAGCACTCCTTCCTTTCTGCCTTGTAAATACCAGGAGGATTCCCTCTCCACAGCCACCACAGGCTCTGCCACCCCAGTGCACCTCCTTCCCCAATGACTACCAACTAGTACTATGACCCAGATCCAAGCAAGAGGACACTGCCTCAGTGCCACCAAAGAGATCTCTGCACTCCCTTTCTGATCAGCTGCCTGATTCCCCCCGCTGTCCGTGGCCCTGGAGCTCCAGAAGCTGCCACTGCTGCTGCTGTTGCTGCCACAACCACTGCAGCCACCCCTGCCACTCCCAGAGCTGGGACTAGACCATGGCCCTCTCTCACCCAGATCCAACAGTTTTCCCACTGACTTTCTCAATTGTCTTTGGTGTTTGTGGGTTGAGAAGGCTGGGAACCACCACAGCTGCCAGTGATTCAATGTCCTGAGGCCTGCTCTTCCCATTCTGCTCAGGTCTGGTCTATCCTGGCTGGGCCCACACTAGACTGTGCTCCCCTCCCAGCATGGTGCTATAGACTCTTCTCAGTGACCATCCAGACTGTCTTGGGCTGAAGACTTGTTTTACTCCCTCATTTTGTGGGTTCTGTAGCTCTAGAATTTGTTTAGAGTCATTTTTACAGGTGCTTGAAGGGATTTGGGGGGAGAGCTCAAGCGAGTCTCTGTTTTCACCCTGCCATCTTGGCTCTTCCCCCTTCCCCCATGCATCTATGCAAGACCGTACTATACTTATTTGTCCTCTCTTTCTCTGAGGGTGGATAATGTCTCCCTTCATAGGTCTGGTCCAAGTCTTTCCCTATTTTTCCAACTCCATCAACTCATTGTTTCTTATACCACAGCAATATTCCAACCTTATACTGTCTAGTTATTTTAAATAGTTCAAAACAGTATTGATTGATATGGCTGGCATATAATGTAGCTTCTCCATTTTTATTTTTTGATGAAATCTATTTTAGCTTTAACTTTATCTGAGATTATAACCACTGCCTCTGTTTTTTTTTCTCTCTTAACAAATTCTACTCCTGATCTTCATTTTATTTTTGGGCATATCTTCTATCTAATTCCTCTGTGTCAGTTCTTCCTCTAGCACCTCATTTGTATAAGATAATTATTCCTTTTATCTTTTCCTAGATGGTTTATGTTTTAGTATTGCATCATATTCAGCTCTACCCCAATCTTTCTTTCAAACTACTCTATTACTAATACATAGACATAAAATTTACATTTCCTCATATAAAAAGTGAACAATCTGTCCCTATTGAGTCCCTCATAATTAATCATTAATGTTTATGTTTTTCTTGGATCTTGTTATGTCACATTTTCTATTTTCCAGGTCTTTTTACAACAAAATCCTGAAAGTATGACAACTCTTTGAGTGTCCATTTATTTTTGTTAAGGATTATGCTTAACTTTGCAGAATATGATATTTTTGGCTGCAACCCCAGTTCTTTTGCTACTTGTTATATAGTGTTCTAAGACTTGAGATCTTTTAGTTTAGCCATTGCTAGGTCTTGTCAGATTCTAATTGTAGCTCTGCCATATTTGAATTATTGTTTTTTTTGTTGTTCATAATATTTTCTCCTTGAGCTGGGGGTTTTGGGATGTAGCTATGATATTTCTGCAGGTTTTCATCTTTCAGGTTGTGTTGGTGGCTTTTTTTTCCTATTTCTACTTTCTCCTCTTCTTCTAATACTTCAGGACACATTTATGTAATTATTTCTTGTATTACTGTATCAAGATCCTTTCTTTCTAGCTTTCAGTTTTCTCTTTTTGATGTGTTCTCCAAATCAGATGTTTTTCTTATGAAATGTTTAACTTTCTCTTCTATTTTTTTCATTATTTATATTTTGTCTGGTTATTTCTTTGTCTCATAACTTTGCTGGCTTACCCTTGCCCAAATCTAATTTTCAAGAGTTGTTTTCTTCCTTAAGATCCACAATCTCCTTTTTATATGTTAACTTTCTTTTCATAATCTTGTTTTTCTTTGATTTTTCTTACTTTAAAAAAATTTCTCAATCTCTCTCATTTCATTTTTAGATTCTTCTTAAAATTCTTCTGTGAATACTTTTTGGGCAGGTAACCATTTGACATTACTCTTTGGGGTAGGATAGGCTTTTTTTGCTTCAATATTCTCTTCTAAAGATGAACCCCAGTCTTCTCTATTGCCATAGTAACTTTCTTTGGCTGGGTTCTTCCCCCTTTGCCTGCTCATTTTTTTAAAAAAATTATAGCAATTTGTTATTGTAATCCTAGGGTATGGGAACTGGTGTCTTTGGCCTGAGATACTTCCTCAGTTCTCCCCTTTGGCCTGGAGCAAAAACCAAGGGCTTGGCCCTCTGGTAAGTGCCCACAGCTAGTAGTGTCCCCACCCTACTGTTTCTGTACTCAACAAGAATATGCTGGTTCCTTCTTATCCAGGGCTACTGAGGAAACTGAGGCAGATAGAGGTAAAGTGACTTGCCCAGGGTCACATAACTAGCACACTGGAGAGACTGGATTTGAGCTCAAATCTTTCAGACTGCAAACCTAGCACTATATCCATTGTACTTCCTAGTGCTATATCCATTGTACTACCTAGCTGCCTACAGGTTACTCCTGACCCACACCATTAAAAAAGAGAACCATTAAAATTCACAGATAAGCAGTTTTATTTTTAGTTTATTTTTTTTCAATCATTATAAAATTTATTTTTAATTTATGGAAGAAAACAAGCATTTCCATCAGTATAATAAAAAAGATGATTGCTCACAAAACTATGTACAACTATGTACAACTTGCTTTTCCTGTTGAATATGCGACAAAATTATCATGTAAATTTCATTTTTTTCTTCCCTTCCCCACCTCACCCTAGAGATTGATACCATTAGATACCTGAAAAAGATCTTAGGAAGAAACTTACAGGAATGTAATAGCCAAGTTTTGAAGTCCTCATGTTAAAGAGAAAATATGGTAAGGAACAACAACAAAATTTAAATACTATAGAAAAGTAATCAGGATTTCACAAGACCCTAATAGCTTCTAAACCTAAAACACCATTATATTTCAAAGAGCAAAGGAGATAGAGTTGCACATAAGAATAACTTATCCAGCAAAGTTGAGTATAATCTTGAAAAAAATTGGATATTTGATGAACTGAAAAAATTTCAGGATTTTGTAACCGAAGGACCAGAATTCAATGGACAATTTGACATAAAAGATCTAAAAGAAACTTAAGGAAGTCATCAAAGACTAATTATAAGGTCTGATTAAGGTCAAACAGTTTATTTATGATATATACAAATGTTACTAATGTTAGTAATTATTAGTCATTATTATTAGTAATAGTGTTCTTAAAACTTAGCATTACTAAGGTGGTTTGAAAGAAAGGTTGGGGCTGAGTTGTGTATGATGAGATGATTCAAAACAAAATTGAGTAGAAAAGGTAAAAAGGAGCAATTATCTAAAAAAGGGGTATGAAAGGAAGAACTAATACAGAGGAAGCAGACGGGGGTGTAGAGTTTGTAATATTGGAAGCTTATGTTCATCTGGGTTGAAGAGGAGACAACATATATCTTGTATATCTGCTTATATATCTGAAGAGGTTTAGCAGTCTTCTGAATTTCTAAAGAGGTGAGAAAACTTTTAGAACAGGGTGTACATTAAAATTAGGAGGATAGGCTAAATAAGGGAGGAAATTAAAAGAGTAGGTAAAATAAGGCAGCTTGATTTTTATATGTTATATCCATGATCTAGGGCTAATACTTTGGCAGGTAAGTCAGTATTGAAATCTGATTCTGTCTTCTCCTTTCTGAGTTTTCTAACTATAGAAAAGGGAATGGAGTAAGCATTTATTAAGCATTTCCTAGTGCCAGGCAATATGCTAAACAGTTTAAAAATAATCTCTTTTAAAACACCTTTGTGAGTTATAGCAACAGTAATAGTGTTTAGTGGTCAGTGACCTAGCCTAACCTAGGGTTAATGACCATAGCAGGGAAGAACAGTTAGCCACTGTAGGGTTCCTTTTGGGGAAAAGCCATAAAAATTTAAACTGTGAAAGATAGAAGCCCAAACATGGTGACCTGCTAACAATCACAACTTAGATACTGAATTATATTTTAGACACTGAGTCATAACTTAAGATAGTATGACCTGTGAAAGTCAAAACAAGAATACTGTGACCTATATGTGACCAGAACATGATCAATACACAAACTTATATTTGGGCATAACATTGGCTTAACTCCCAAGCTCATTACTAAGCAAAAACCCCAAAGTATCCACCAATCAGTGGTGATAAACTCTCTAACTCCTCCTCCTTTTGTCTATTGGGGTTCTTTGTGGGGATCCACTAAACTCTCTGGCCACCTCCCTAGACTGAAGATTGTACCTGTTTGTAAGAATTCATAGTGATTGATTAAACTACTACCTAATCAGGAGATACTTGATCTCTTCCTTTAGTATCAAAAGAACATCTCACAATTATGGGGGAGGTATAGTGTTCCCCAGCCAGGGGAATTCAGACCTTACAGCCACTTGTCCAATTCTCATACTTTTCAAGTCTAAATGATGGTTGCTTCTTTCTATATGTATTTTTATAAACCCTGAATATATCATTTGATTGTATGGATGATTTTTCCTCATTGCATAGTAATTAGTTTCTTACATGTTCATTGAATTTCTGCAAATATACTACAATTTCACCCGTTACATTTCATAGCAAGAGCTAAAGCTGTCAATTTTATTTTCACTGACACATTTAAGTAGATCAATATGATAATAATGTTTCATACTTTTATAGCACCCTAAGGTTTATAAAATGCCTTCCTTATGATAGCCCTATAAAGGAGGTGATGCAAGTATTATTTTCCCTGTATTACAGATGAGAAAAATCTAAGCAGTTAAGTGACTTTCCCATGGTCACCCCAAATAGTATTTGGGCAAGTGTTTGACACAGATTTTCTGACTCCAAATGTAGTCTTCTATCCAATCTATTTGTCTTTTAAGTGCATAGTGCCTTGAAAAATCATGTTTCTAGTTTCAAATCTCACCTGTGATTTCTGTGTAATAGGAAAGTCTCTTAACTTCTCTGGATGTTTCTTTATTTATCTGTAAAACACTGGGTTTGGAATAGATGCCATCTGAGTTGCCTGCTAGTACTAAATCTATTGTCCTGTGTTCTGCTGCCTATTAAAAAAGTTATCATTTTTCATAGAACTTGAAATATGACTCTAATTTGTTAATATACTAATGCTTATATGCTTATTTGGCCATGTCCTTGATATGGATATTAGTTTTGGTTTAACTTTTAGCTGACTTATTTTGTAGATTCTCAAGGGACTTTATCAAACAGAAGAGATGGTTAAGTTCTCCTGTCCACTCTTCACCTCCCCTCTCTGACATTTAGTAGCAATTAATGCTTTCTAAGCGAATAATTTCTTGGTATGCCAGTAGCCATACAACAGAAATGAGACCGTTTCTACTGTACAATTTACTACTTAACTTATCCTAATGACAATTTCTGAAGGACATCTGATATTACAAAAAAAAATGGGCCAAAAATGTTGAGGCAAACCTCATGCCTGCTGATTCTCTCAGTGCTTTTATGTGCAAGAGTTTTTAGTGTTTCACAGTAGTGCAGTTCACCATATGTTTCACTAGCTGGAGATGAAAACCTGTGAAGCAAATTGTATGGGCCAAGTTTCTAGAATGATAAGAGTAAAATGGGTCCCCAGTTTTCCCCTGATTCATAAAAGGAGTTCTTTATTAACTTCCTGCCTCCCAGGAATTCTAGAGCAATGAACAGTGGGGAGAAAATGTGTTATTTTTTTCCTCTGCCCCCAAATCTATGCTACTGGATACATGAACATTATAATTACTTTAGGGGGATAAGGGAGAAAAAGACATGGGAGATAACATAGTTCACACCCTGTTACTGAACTTGAAAGAATTTTTTTATTCATCATGTAGAGATAAAGTCCTGATCTCCTGGCCTTCAGTTAGAGTCTATAAGAAACATCTTATCTATACAAACAGAGTTGAGGTTAGGGAATAGCAAACAAAGAAAAAAATGCCATTGTCCATGACCTGAATTTCTCAACTTCTAGCTCTTTTGAATTCATCACCAAACTTTAAAGCATGCCAGTTATATCAGTGCAGCGATAGGTTAACATTCCCTCAAGGCCTTGTATCAATGCTTTATATTTTGGGGGTTCCTATGTCTACAAGATGGATCAGCAAGTAAGTATATGAATTGTTTTTAAAAAGTGCCAGATAGGCTAGAACATTATCCATGAGAGATCTACTTAAAAACTTCATTGAATCTTTGCTCTTAGAGATGTGACTACTCTCTCCAGTGTTTCATATTGAAGTTAAATAATCGCACAATTAAAAATAAAATTCTTATGAATAAAATGGAATTGACAAAATCATTTTAACCCCAAATTTTCCCAAATTCTGCTGGTTTGTGGCATAATCTCTCTGTGTCTGTGACACTGACAGACAGAGAGGCAGACAGACAGACACACACACACACACACACACACACACACACACACACACACCTGGAATGATTCCCAGGTGAAAATGATTGATAAATATTCCCAGCACGTCTGAAAAACAGGCAGCTTAACTCCAAGGAACCATCATTACTCATATCTGTTTCACATGTTTGACTTACCTCCTGCTTTTAGCAATAGTAGCAGCCACATCAGTCCTTTGATGACTGAACCAGACAGTAGATTTTCTAGAAAAGACTGGCAAGCAAGAGTGGGGAAGACTCCTGGGCAAAGTCCAAGTCATGATCCTACAGGTTAGCCCAGAAATGACTTATCTGCTTTCACGTGGATCAATTTAAGTCTTAAATTACCTGCTGGTGAACCTGACCTTAATCAGAGGTAAATTGAATGGGAGAGTGTTCTAGAAAGTTTTGAAATTCTACAGGGGAGTAGGATTGGCAATACTTCCTGATTTTCTTCCATTTTATTATTGAACCTTTTGTTCTAAGTAGGCTGATTACTGATTTGGACTCCCACTGACTATAAAGCTTCATTCTACATGCTTTATGTGGTTAGTGAATCAGGCCCTGCTGAGCAAAAAATAAAAGAAGGAAATCCCTAGGGTATTGCACTAGACAATTAGTATAGAAGCCCCAGACACGGTAATTGGATAATGGCTATAGAACCAAAATAAAGATGGTATAACTAGTGTTTTCCACAAGGTACCAACATAGAGAAGTTTCCTTCTTCACTTAAATTCATTTAAACAACAACATACAAATAGTTGAAACATTTGAAAGATCTTAACTTGGCTTATGTCTTGCCACTAGATTTAAACCCCTCTGGTGGAGGAGTGATGCTGATGACTTTGTGCAGCCATGCCTCACTTAAATCCAATCCATGCACAATTCAAGACAACATCCTTATGATATCGTTGGTCTTTGAGAACAAAGGACCAGTAACAACATAGAAATAGCTAAGGATAGCCCCTGAGTAACAAGAAAAAAGTAGCTAATCTAGGAAGCTGCCAAATGCACCATGATTCTTCTCCCTGGATATTGTATCCCAGTTTAGTTTACCAGTCTTTAGAAGCTTTGCTATGTCCCTGGATGTTCTCTCAAAGAATACAATGTTCTATGCTCTCTATTTCCACCTCAGCCCATTCTTCCTACAAACTGAGTTTTAATATGTTTATTTCAAGGCAATGTTTTTTTTTTGTTGTTGTTGTTGTTGTTTACGCAGGTATTTTATGAAGCTTGCCCCAGAGGCAAAATAAATAATTAGGTAGATAAATAAATACACAAATGAATGATAAATAAAAAGAAAAAAGAAAGGAAGAAAGAAAGAAAAAGGAAAGAAGGAAGAAAGAAGGAAGAAAAAAGGAAGAAAAACAAAAACAAAAGTGATGATGGTGCTAGAGACAGTTAACCAGGACTTGGATTTTAGTGTCTCTGAAAAGTTTTAGCCCTTCCGTTATGACTTTATGGGAAAAGTTTAATAATGTTGGAACTCAGGAGGAATACTATAGCTGAATATTTTTTATCTGTACATGTTCACACACACACACACACACACACACACATACACATACACACGCACGTGCGCATGCGCACCCCTCCAGAACAAATCAGATTTATCGTTGTGAAAATACAAGCTCTTCCTGAGAGACACTCACTTCCATGTGATCATATGTTCCATCAAAACTGTCGTAATACTATAGTGAAGGGGACTCTAAACTTTGTTACTTTTATCTATTAGGGAAACAATGGATCACTTAACCCCCTACCTCAGTGACAGAGTTTGTATTTTGCAATCAAGATTGCTCTGCCAGGGAAGCTTTTGGTGGCACTTAATCATAGATTACACTCTGACTTCTTACTCAGGGTTTATTAGTGTTAAGTATTTGGATTCTGAGCAATTGTAACATTATTACCTTAAACAAAACAAAAGTTAATAAAATATTCCTGCATATAAATAACCATGAATATTAAAATGCATCTCCTTCACATGGACATTCAATCAACTAATTATCCATAAAAATGTATTTGCTACTTGAATTACTGTCTACCAAAGAGTAATTTTGGCAGATATAGTGAGTAATTCCTGCCAAAAAACATTCTTTCGTCTTCTGTCAAGCAGAAAAAGAAATAAAATTCAGAAAAGAGATAATAGTGTTTTCTTAATAGGGAGCATGGAGGCTGTATTTTATCCTATATTGTTATGTTGCTAATTATATTTGTTAATGCCCTTGACTTTTTAAAAATGAAAGTCTTCTGCTTATCACATGTACTCTATGTGCAAAATATCTCCATGTTTAGCCTTTGATAATATGACATTGCTGACATCAACCTTATGGGAGTGTATGTCATACTTTTTGCTGCCAATTAAGATACCCATAAATAAAAATAATTATGACAAAATATCTGTTTTTTTCTACCTTGTCTTTCCTACTCCTGAATATCTATTATTTTGGATTATAGAAATTTCTACATTGGTGATCAATGATGCATTACTTTCTTTACTCTTTTTTAAAAATATATTTAAAAAATATTGTTGGTTTTTTTCCCCCATTTCCTCCATACTTCAGGATTAGGAATTTGTGTTAATCTAATTTTTTTTAAATTTCTTTATTTATTTTTAGTTTACCACACACGGTTCTACATAGTTTTGAGTTCCAGATTTTCTCCCCTCCCTCCCCCCTCCTTCCCCAAGACGGCATGGAATCTCATATAACTGTCATGTATAACTTCGCATTGAATTAATTTATGCAGTAGTCAAGTCATGGAGAAGAATTTTGACCAATGGAATGAATCATGAGAAAGAAGAAATAGAACCAAAAAAAAAAAAAACCCAACCCAAAAAAACAAAAGAGAAGCAAAAAAAAGGCGATCATGTAGTGCGCCTCGATCTGTATTCAAACTTCACAGTTCTTTCTCTGGATGAAGATAGCATTCTGCATCGTGAGTCCCCTGGAGTTGTCCTTGCCCCTTAGGTTGCTGAGAAGAGCGCAGTATGTCAGGGTTAGTCCTCACGGAATCCATATATCTGTGGCTGTGCACAACGTTCTCCCGGCTCTGCTCCGCTCACTCAGCATTATGTCGTGTAGGTTTTTCCAGGTCGTTGTGAAGTCTGCATCATCCCCATTTCTTATGGCACAATAGTATTCCATCACCTTCATATACCACAGCTTGTTCAGCCATTCCCCAATTGATGGGCATCCCTTTGATTTCCAATTCTTGGCTACCACAAAAAGAGCTGCTATAAATATTTTTGTACATATGGGTCCTTTTCCCGCTTGTGTGATTTCTTTGGGATACAACCCTAGAAGTGGTATTGCTGGGTCAAAGGGTATGAACATTTCTATAGCCCTTTGGGCATAGTTCCAAACTGCTCTCCAAAATGGCTTGATCAGCTCACAACTCCACCAGCAATGCAACAATGTTCCAATTTCCCCACATCCTTTCCAGCATTTATCATTTTTCTGTTTTGTTATTTTAGCCAATCTGACAGGAGATATGTGGTATCTAAGAGTTGTTTTGATTTGCATTTCTCTAATCAGTGGTGATCCAGAGCATTTTTATTGATAGCTGAGATTTAAGCATATAGTAAATGTTCTTTGTTTTAACTCTTCTTTTTGCCAACCCTTTCAAAATAGACAATCTTTTCTACATTAGTAAAAATTAGTAGGAAATAATTATAAATTACATTTTCATGATTTACAATACCTTATAGTTTAAAAAAGTGGATTTGGATACCATTCAACAGCTTTGCCCAGTATGAAAAGAAAATTTTATTATTTTATTGATAAGGAATCTGAAAACCAAAGAAGTTAAATGATTTGCCCAGAGTCCCACAACAAGTAAATGTTGATGTTGGGAAGGTTTTACCACCTTATATTCAGTTGTCTTTTTATTATGCTGTGCTCACCTGGCTATCCAATTTATTTTTTTAGATGATTGGGTTAACATGGAAAGCACCTAGGTGACTAAGTGAATAAAACAATGTGGCTCAAGTCATGAAAACCTGAGATCAAATCCAATTAAAGACACTCACTAGCTATGTGACCCTGAGCAAGTCACAACTGCTGTTTACCCCAGTTTTTTCATCTATAACATGGGGTAATCATGGCACAGGATAAAATGAGATAATATTTGTATAGCAAAGTGCTATATAAATGCTATATACACAATACTATCTATTGTGTGAAAGAAAAGAACATGAGTAAAACATGTAGAAAGTGTAAGAAAATGAGTAGAAAGATAAGAAGTACACTCGGAATAAGTAGATTTGGTTTCATTCAATAAACATTTTACACAACAAACATTTATTAAGTGCCTATTTTGTGCTAGGCATTATGCTAAGCGCTGGGGATTTAAACAAGAAATAAAAAGATAGTCCTTGCTTTCGAAAGGTACGACCTAATGGGGGGGAAACAATACATAAATAGAAGCTGAAAAGCAAGGAGGTGGTATGGGTGGGGAAAGCACTGGGAAGTACCCAACATGGGGTCATAATATTCCATGAAGTCCAAACCAAGCAGAGCCATTGATGGAAATGAATTGTTACTTAGAAGTTTGAGCCCTCTGTAAAGGAAGGTTTTGAGAGGAGTTTATTGCTCCATCTCTGTGTCTTCCAATCAAAGGGGAGAGACAACTGAGGATGCTGAGCAGGTGTTGAGAATTTCAGGTGATAAGCTTATCCTGGGGGAAAGGAATAATGTTTCCTGAGGTCCAAATTACAAAAAGCCTTGATGGAAAACAGACATTTCAATTCCTTCTCTTCTACTTAACCTCTTTGTAACTTGAAACAAGTTACATTAAATTCATGGAATCACAGAATTTTAGAGTTAGCTAGAAACTTCAGAAACCTTCTAGTCCAATTCATTTCAGGAAAGCAAAACATAAAAAGGGCCAACTACAACAGATCCAAAGAATTTCTAATTTCCAATAGAAGACCTCCATTCAGGGAGAATTCACTACCTTTTATGGCATCCAGTGAACTATTGGAGAGTTCCAACTGATATCAAGTTTTTCCTTATATCAAAGCCTCAATTTGCCTCTTTGTCATTTCCAGCCATTACTCCTAATTCTGCCCTCAGAGGCCAAACAGAACAAGTCTAATCCCTGTTCCATATGTGAGAACTTTAAATACTTGGAAAAAATGTAATGTGCTTCCTCAGCCTTCTTTTTTGTAGAATGTTCTTAATTTTTTTAATTAATCCTCAGATGCCATAGATTTGAGGCCCTTCACTATTATGGTCATACTTAACTGAACAGTCTTTAGGTTATAAATGACTATTCTAAACTTTGATGCCTGTAATAGCATGGTGCCTGGCAGAGAGTAAGAACTTAATAAATACAGTTTGACTTGACTTGGAACTGAACACAATACGCCAGATGAAGTCTGACTTTTTAACAGAGTATAGAGAGACTATAACTTTATTCATGTAAGCTATACCTCTTTTTATACAGGCCAAGAATTTGTTAGAATTTGTAACTTCTATATCACATTATTGATTCATATTACACTTACAGTCCTCTAAAATCCACAGGTTTTTTTTCAGCTTAACTGCTAAATAACTTCTTCCTCCATCTTGTACTAATAAAGCTACTCCAGATATGGATTTCCCTATTTGAAAAATGAGAATTCTTTTACTCCTTACTCACAGGGTGGTTATGGGGTTTGAATGAGAAGACTCATGCATGATATAAGTGACAAACTATGATACATATGTTATTTTTAATATTGCTTTTAAAGCTCTTCTAGTGCCTCAGGACCATATTTCTTATCATTTAGATACACCACCTATAAAATTGGAGGAGATGTTGACAGTGAGTGAAATTCGGCTGAGTTTATAATGGCTATTATACATATTTTGGAAATTTGACTAATTCCTTAAAATAAGCTGTGTATGTTCTGTAAAATTGTAGCTCCTTGATGACAGGGATTATTTTTGCCTCTCTTGTATCTTTGACACTTAGTAGAGTGCATGGAACATAGTAGGTACTTAATAAATGTTGATCGATTGTATACTGCAGTCCTAGAAAGTACAAAGAGGATCGATGTAATTGATAAGTAGGTTCAAGCTATGTCATGTAAGTCACTTTGATACTCAAAATGAGTTGAAGGATGGAAGTGTTTAAACTAAAAAGATTGTAAAGTTGTGTTGGGGAGGCAGAGGTGGTCAGGAGGATGGACAGACTAGCCTATTTCTAGAAAATGAAAGGTTGAGTTGATACATGAAGACAACTTATATGTTAATGCCTTCATCTAGGCACCATGATGAGTAGGCCCTATCAGCCCAAGTAAAGTAAACAAACTTCACCTAAAATTACAAACTCATAATGTATTTTAGTAAATGAATTTGAACAGAAAGAATTTGCTCAGGGATGAGAGGATAGGTTAGAGTTCAATACAGAGGCTCCCAGAAGGGAAGAAGATGAATATAAGGTAACCACAGGATGACCCGGGCCTCGTGGAAGAGTTCCTGAGAACCATAAAGGATCATCCTTCTTCAGACCTGATCACTCAGAATAGTTGAGGTAAGGCAGGGAATAAGCGTTGAGTGATTATACATTGGGCATATGTGGTTCTCTACCTATAGTTAGATGAAATACCTTAGGGAAGGACGTGTGCACCTTGTAAAATGACCATTTTTATGCTTTTGTAATGTTTTATTTCTCCTCAGCAGCTGCTCAGAATTTTATTTTTTTAACCTCAATCTTAGTTCAGCAGTTAAAAGAACACTGGATTGAAACTCATAGGATCTGGGTTTGAATCCTAGCTCTCCTATTTCCTGTCCATTTGACCTTGGACAAGAATTCACTTTATTCCTCATTGCCTTGGATCCATATCTGTAAAATCAATGCTTTGAACTAGAATGCCTCTATAATAATCTTATAATCAGCTAAACTAAGTGGAGTGATGGAAAGTATTTGTCAAGGCCTAGAGAGGCCTAGAGAGCTAAGGTGATTTTATTGTACTTTTTGAGACTGAGGAGAGGTTGCCTTTCCCAGGTTCCCAGTGAAGATGAGACAGAGAGATAAGTTCAGGACAGGGATCCTTAGGCTCTTGGTTGCATTGCTTAATCACTCCCGCTGAGTGTATTCCCAAAATGGACAAGCTAAAGATGAGGGGATCAGTTGATTGCAGATTCTTTTTTGTGCTATGTTCTCATGGAGACATTTTTTTTTCCTAATAATTATGTAGGTAGGTATGGTTTAGGGTGATGCTTTGTTATGCCAGTCATATATACTTATTGATTCCATAACTTAGGATTTCTGTAACAGAAATCAGGTTATCATACTCCTCATAACTACATATACTTGTAGTGAAAATAATCTATATTTTTAAAAGTAGGATATAATTTAAACTTTTCACTGATTCAGATATGCTTTCTATCTATGAATTTGTCTTGAATCAGTATCTTCAGTATAAATTGGATGTTGCCTTAGAAAGTTTGCAAAAAATCTTACCATTCTGAAGGTATTTCAGGATACAGTATAATTAAAACATTAATTTCTAGGCATATTGTATTATTGTTGAATTCAATAAGAAAAAATGAATTTAGTTAGCAATTTTTTTCTCATTTAGAAATTACTTTTATATGATTAGTGTTTAAACTAGAAAATATTTTTCTGTTGTTTGTTTCTTTTGCAAGGGCTGGAGGAGGAGTTGTGTATTACTTCCAGAGTTGCTTATGATGAAGTAAATAAGATAAAAGAGATATTTTGATTGACCGAGAAGAATTCTAAGGGGAGGCTTTTAAAGTCTAAGCATTATATGGTATTTGGCTGATTACCTATATGCTTCAAAACTTTTGAATTATATCCATTAAAAGTGAATATAACTACCTTAAAGCACTATAAATGACTATAAAATCACCTTGACATATCAAATCATTAATAGCACCTGCATTGTTAGACTCAAACATCAAAAAGAAATATGGCATGCTATAATGGTGAATTATACCCTGGTAAACCTTTTAAACTCTAAATATATTTTTAAAAATAGCATTGTGTAGTCTCAATAATACCATTCAGCATGATAGCTTTATCAGCCTAATTCATGTTTAGTTGCACTGATAGCTAATCTTTCAGCCTTATTTCTAATGACAACAAGAAATGCATGAATGAATATACAGCACAGCCTCATTATACTGTAACTATGTATTACTAGCTCACTAAAAGGGAACCATTTTATCATATAAATTGTTATAGCCAAGTTTCAAGGCCATGGAGTTTATTATATCTGGAGGTTTCAGAAAGAAAGGTTAGGAAATGATATAGACCAGGGATGGGGAACCTGCAGCCTTGAGGGCTCAAGTGCAGCCTTTTGACTGAATCTAAACTTCACAGAACAAATCCTTGGATTCAGTCAAAAGGCCACACTTGAGGACCTAGAGGGCCATGTGTGGCCTTGGGAGGCAAAGATTCCCCACCCCTGGTATGGACAGTTCTCTGGATCAGGTTAGTTGACCAACACCCAATGCTTCAATCTAGCTCACTCAATATACTTCCTGTCCTCCTTGCAGCAAAAGGCATAAAAAGGACAGTACAGGATGTTCAAGTGTTTTAATGTGAACATCATGTCACTCACCCAGGGGTGGAGCCAAGATGGAGGCTGGAAAGCAGGGACTTGCCTAGGGCTCTCCCCTAGGACCCTCCAAACACCAATAAAAATGGCTCTGAACAAATTCTAGAACTGTAGAACCCAGGAAATAGCAGAGGGAAGCAGGGCTCCAGCCCAGGACAGCCTGAATGGTCTCTGGGTAAGGTCTATCAGCCTGGACCAGAGCATAGCAGAGCCTAGCGTGGGCTGCACCCAGACCAACCAGACCAGGAGCCATGAGCTGTGACAGTTACCACACTTCTCAATCCACAAACATCTAAAACAACAGAGAAGGTTAGTGGGAAAAGCTAGAGGGACAGAGTGAAAGGAATTCATGGTTTGGCCACTGCCCTGGGGGCAGTGAAGGAGGTGCAGCTACAGAATTACAGCTGCAGTTGCTTCTGGCCCCAGGCCCACCTGGTGGGAGGAATTAAGTGATGGGTAAGAATGTGAGTGCAGAGCCTGCTGAAGATCGAAGTCCAGTCTGGGTTGGTAGTTCTTGGGGGAGGAGGAGCGCTGGTGTGGCAGTGCTTGTTCTGTAGAAATAGGTCTGAAAACAACAGCACATCCCCTCAAGCTTGGAACAAAGTACTCTCTACTCTACAAGCAGTCATACCTCGAAAAAAACCTCACGGGTCAAGGGGTTGGCTGTCAACATGGCCAGGCAGCAAAAATGGACTCAGATTCAGACTCAGACTTCAGTATTTTTCTTTGGTTACAAAGAAGACCAAAACATATAGCCAGAAGAAGTCAACAAAGTCAAAGAGCCTACATCAAAAGCCTCCAAGAAAAACATGAACTGCTGTCAGGCCATGAAGAGCTCAAAAAGGATTTGGAAAAACAAGTTAGAGAAATAGAGGAAAAGCTGGGAAGAGAAATGAGAATGATGTGAGAAAACCATGAGAAACAAGTCAATGACTTGCAGGAGACCCAAAAAAATACTGAAGTAAATAACACCTTAAATAATAGACTAACTCAAATGGCAAAAGAGCTCCAAAAAGCCAATGAGGAGAAGAATGCCTTGAAAGGCAGAATTAGCCAAATGGAAAAGGAGGTCCAAAAGACCACTGAAGAAAATACTACCTTAAAAATTAGGTTGGAGCAAGTGGAAGCTGGTGACTTTATGAGAAATCAAGATATGAAATAGAACTAAAGGAATGAAAAAATGGAAGACAATGTGAAATATCTCATTGGAAAAACCACTAACCTGGAGAATAGATCCAGGAGAGATAATTTAAAAATTATTGGGCTACCTGAAAGCCAAGATCAAAAAAGAGCCTAGATGTCATCTTTCAAGAAATTATCAAGGAGAACTGCCCTGATATTCTAGAGCTAGAGGTAAAATAGAAATTGAAAGAATCCACCGATTGCATCCTGACAAAGATCCCAAAAAGAAAACTCCTAGGAATATTGTCACAAAACTCCAGAGCTCCCAGATCAAGGAGAAAATACTGCAAGCAGCCAGAAAGAAACAATTTGAGTATTGTGGAAACACAATCAGAATAATACAAGATCTAGCAGCTTCTACCTTAACGTATCAAAGGGCTTGGAATATGATAGTCTGGAGATCAATGGAACTAGGATTAAAACCAATAATCAACTACACAGCAAAATTGAGTATAATGCTCCAAAGCAAAATATGGATTTTCAATAAAGTAGAGGACTTTCAAGCTTTCTCAGTGAAAAGACCAGAGCTGAATAGAACATTTGACTGTCCAACACAAGAATCAAGAGAAGAGTGAAAAGGTAAACAAGAAAGAGAAATCCCAAGGGACTTACTAAAGTTGAAATGTTTTGTTTATATTCCTACATGGAAAGATGATGTGTATGATTCATGAGACCTCAGTGTTAGGGTAGCTGAAGGGAATATATATATATATATAGACAGAGAGCACAGGGTGAGTTCAGTATGAAGGTATGATATCAAAAAAAATAAAATTAAATTAAGGGATGAGAAAGGAATATATTGAGAGAGGGAGAAAGGGAGAGATAGAATAGGATACATTATCTCACATAAAAGTGGCAAGCAAAAGCAGTTCTGTTGGGAGGGAAGAGAGGGTAGGTGAGGGGGAATGAGTGCTCTCATCTGATTTGACCTGAGGAGGGCATAACATACACACTCAATTGGGTAGCTTACCCCACAGGAAAGAAGGAGGAAGGACATAAAAAAGGGGGGACACAGAAGGGAGGGCATATAGGGGGAGGAGGTAATCAAAAGCAAACACTTTTGAAAAGGGACAGGGTCAAGAGAGAAAACTGGATAAAGGGGGATAGGATAGGAAGGAGCAAAGTATAGTTAGTTTTTCACAACAAGAGTATTGTGGAAGGGTTCTGCACAATGATACACATGTGACCTATGTTGAATTGGTTGCCTTCTTAGGGAGGGTGGGTGGGGAGGGAAGAGGGGAGAGAATTTGGAACTCAAAGTTTTAAAAGAAGAAGTTCAAAAAAACAAGTTTTTGCATGCAACTAGGAAATAAGATATATAGGCAATGGGACATAAAAATCTATCTTGCCCTACAAGAAAGTAAGGGAAATGTGGATCGGGGGGAGTGGGGTGACAGAAGGGAGGGCTGACTGGGGACTGGGGCAATCAGAATATATGCCATCTTGGAGTGTGGAGAAAGGTAGAAATGGGGAGAAAATTTGTAATTCAAACTCTTGTGAAAATTAATGCTGAAAACTAAAAATGTTAAATAAATAGTGATTTTTTAAAAATTAAAAAAATAAATACAGACATCTTATATCATTCCTCTTCATTAACTATTTCAGTAATCATGCCCTCTTCTCCACTTTGGCTTCTGACTCCTAAGTTTCTGTCAAGAAAATATTCTAAGACAATGGAACAGATTTTCATGAGATTTGCTACCTGAATAATGCTTGTCAAGTCTTTTTACCAATACAATGAAAACAAATTAGAACTCATGATTCAGTAAAGGGAAAGATCCAAACTTAATGAAAATTTGAATTTATATAAGTTTTATAAGTGTTTTTTAAATAATTTTAACTTCTAAATTATTACTGTCTTTATCATTTGAATCAGTATCCATATTACACTTTGTAGTGAAAAAAGATGAGACCTCCTTAAAAGACAGGGAATCTTTGTTTATATCTTTCTTATTACCGGTGCCAAGCATAGTGCCTAGTATGTAGTAGATGCTTAATAAACAATTTTTAAATGATGAATTGAATGATGGGAAAATAATGATTTTTTTCTTTTTAAATGTTGACAAAACGTATCCATAATAGAAATTATAGGGCAAACTGATTGTAATTTTAAACAAAATCTTTAGATTAATTAAAATTTGGTGACTATACCTGTGTAGAACATAGTCCATATAGAAAATATCATTCCAGACATGTTGAATAGTTGACAAATGTGTAATGTTAGGAATAAATCACGAGAAAATACAAAAATCCAAAGCTTTCAGGATATGATGAAGTGTTATTT
Source organism: Trichosurus vulpecula (assembly GCF_011100635.1). Lineage (NCBI taxonomy): Eukaryota > Metazoa > Chordata > Mammalia > Diprotodontia > Phalangeridae > Trichosurus > Trichosurus vulpecula. Next base: position 218,482,165 of record NC_050573.1, on the reverse strand, counting down.
TCTTTCCCACATGCATAATATATTTTTATATCCTACAATCCACCTTTCCTTCCCTCTTGCCAGTTCATTGGTTAGAAACATCTCAGAGAAACTTCTCTGTGGTAATACCTGCTAGTGCAGCTGACAGAGCCTACAATTTCAGCTGACTGACTGTAGAATGGGTGGGAGGGATAAGAAAGAGTTGAAAGGAAGTAACAAGAAGAGAAGTTGAGCCATCAGGCACTAATGTTTCGACACCTCAGACTTGAAATCACATATTTCCATGGCATGACAAGTTCCCAGACCACTTCTATAAAAGTTATCCTTTTGAGTGAAATATATTTTATTCAATCAGGTAAAATATGGAAGTGGCCTCCATCTAGACTTCCTACTCTTATAAAAGGAAATTATGACTGCTTTGGTCCAATTATGAGCTGTTTGTTCCTCTATTTGTATTCCTCTAATTACCCATTGCTAAAAGTCTGTCAGTGGATAATGCTGAGAACATTATCAACCACTTTGATAATGACTCATGCAGAGCAGAGATATCTTTCTTTATTTGCCTAATCAGTATCTCACTTTTCAATTTGCCTAGATCATTACCTCTGGCATGTGTCACAATACTTCTGGGGCCCAAAAATTTAACTAACAATTCAAAAAAAAGCGTCATTTGCTGCCAAATTGTTCTTCTCTATCCACAGCACTGAAGAGATTATTTTAGGAAAAAGCTTTAGAATATGAAAGTCTTTTGTTCCAAAAATTTTTCAGTCTTCAGTGAATGTACAATATGAAGTGTCCAAGAAAAAAATTATTTCAAGCAACTTTGTGTATATAAAATATATATATGCATATATATATATTCCAAAAAAGAGGTTGATTCCTAAGTAAATTCAACATATATATGTGTGTATATACACACATATGTGTGTACATACGTATGCACATATGTGTGTACATATTTATATCCACATAAAATTTATGTTGCAATTCTATTCAATATTTTACCTGTCCTTGAGCCTTTAATCTCATTCTTAATTCTTGACCCATAACAGCCCCTTTCATAAATGAAACTCTATCCATGTTGGGATATTAGATATCCTTTAAAACTTGACACTTCATCTCATTTTGTTCATTCTCTGATCATCTTTAAGTCTCAGAATTTTTTTCATTCTTCTAGGCTTAACTTAGGTACCACATCCTCTAAGAAGTCTTCCTTGATTCTTCCAGTGTATGCTGTCTCTCCCCAAAAGTAGATATTTAGTAAATGTTGGAATTTTTTTGAATTATGCTAAATATGACCGTACTCATACATTGATAACATTTTGTCTGAGATATTAGAACTATACTTTTTAGGAAGCAATAACTCTTTTCTGCAAAATACTGCCCATTTGATATGTAAGTTATAAGACTTCAAATTCTCTGCCCAAAGAAAAGGGGACAGGAAGAAATGAATAAGTATTTATTAAGCTATGTGGCAATACCAAGCATTTTACAAATATTTAGGACCATTGAGCAGCTTCATTATCTCTGGAGAAAGTATTATTATGGTTTAGGTACTGTTTCTATCTTGCCATATTGTATTATTGCCATGGTTTCATCCCAATACTACCCCACTCCATAAATTGAAACTATGGCTGTACAAAACTGCCTTACCCCAGATGTATAGCCCCTAAATTCAACAGCTGAGAGCAAGCTGAAGCGGGAAAAATGCTATGGCCAACAACTAGATCCACATCACCCTTTCTTTGTTTATACTCATCAGCTCCAAAAGAGTGTTTGAGGACTTGGTGGATAGGTTCTGAGACCACATTGCATCTAAGCATTGTTCGTTTCTGATTGAAGAAAATAGTTACATTTCATTAAAATTAACTATCCCAGTGGTTCTTAATCTATAATCATGAGACCCAAAAGGGTCCATGGATAGATTTCAGTGAGTCCATGAACTTGATCGTGATTATCATTTTATTGATTTTATTTATAAAATCTCATTTTATTCTACCTCAAGTTCATGGACTCAAATCTATCCATCAAAAGAAATCTTTATTCTCACTAACCTTTGGTTTCTTTAGTAATCTTGTGTTTTTTTGTGTGTATTTTGTTTTATGCATTTGAATATATTATTCTGAGAAGGGGTCTCTTGGTTTCACAAAACCATCAAGGGGTTATATGACACAAATAAAGGTCAAGAATCATGCACATTCAGTACATTAATACTTCAACAACTCAAGGCCTCAAGTTATTACAGACCTGCAAAATATAGTTATGCCTGACAACATTCAACTAAGAATATCAATAAACATTTATTCCCAGCTTCACAGCATGGATACTCCTTTTACCAATTTAGTAGGAGGTCTTAGTGAATTGCTGTAGTGAAAAATTCTATTACCTTGTGCCAGTTTGGTGAAAAGCTTCTCCAAATTGAGTTTGGTGGTTCCTTGGACAGCAGACAAACAACCCATTACTAGATATATGTGCAAAACTTTACAAGTTTTGTAGAACTTATCCAAACTTACAGAAGGTTTTGTAGTTTTCAAAGATGTAAGGAAACTTTCTGCCACCATAGTGTCTCAGAGTAGACTCTATTATTTTCTGAATAGAAATCTATTCAAATTCTGAAGTCCCACTTTGTGACTGGATTCCAGTTGTGTGTACAATCTTTTTTCTTATGTCCAACTCATTTATGTAAAATAAAATAAAATATCATTTCATATCTTCCCAGTTATGTTACCTAAAGCTTTTACAACTATTGCTGGACCTTTTCCAGTACCAAAGTTTTCTGGCTTAATATACCTGGACCAGGTTTATAATTAAACTTTTGACAGAAAGAATTACTTATTAGTCTCTTCTACCTTGAAATTTCTGTTAGCTGTAGAATTCTGTCCCAAAATTTATTTTTTAAAGACCAATATTTTCTGGTCAACAACCAGTGGTGTAATTTTAAAAAATATAGAAAGAAGTTCATTTTGGGAACCTGTTATTGTCTTAGGAGTATCATATATTTGAATTGAAACTGAAGCATGGCCTTTTTTAGGGCAGTCAAAGTTATAGACACAGGACTTAGGTCATGGAAAATCATACTCTGATGCTGGGAGACTACATACATGTTTGCTTGTGTTGTCCTGGTATGCAATACAACAGCTTCATCTTTTTGAAGGATTAGAAGTCATTTTACATTGGTGATCATTTGGAAGAGTTACTGGATCATCTAATAAGCATTCGTGTGTGTTTATATGTACACATGTGCATTCACATATTGTTGGTCATGTGTATATATACATGACAGCATTGTATATATTATATACATATATATATATACATATATATATATGCACATATAGGCATATATCATCTACCATCTATCCATTTATACCACTAATAAGCTCAAAAAGTTGAATAACATTATTAGGTACTTCCAATTCAGTCTTACATTTTCTTTGATTAAGACCTTTATTTTTATTCTAAAATCCTGCAATGCCTCTCACTATGAAACCTTGATAGAACTCATGCTGTTCTTTGATGTAAATATTGTGAACATACTGGCAGGGAATAAAAGAGGTGCAGATAAGAGGGTAGATAGTCATTCATAACATATTGAACATTTCTGTGTTACCATATGATATTCATTATACTTTGGGGTATACAATGACCTTTATGTAAAATACAATCAAAAGCACTGGCTCTTGGTTCTGGGGAATTTTCGGTTTTTCTCAACTTTTGCTTATTTGACTTTCAGCTAAGTATCTACTTCTGCTTTTGGCTTCACTAATATAGATTAAACAAAAGTTTTGTCAACTCATGATTTTCTGACCCAGCAAACTCTCATTTGTCAAACGTTGGTGTTCACCATCAATATCTGAGAACCATAGTCACATCAATAAATGTACATTGAATTGAAGAGAGTAGCATTGATGTCAGGATGTGTCCAACCTTCCCAATGGTTGGGACTAGTGTTGATTGTCAGCGAATATGCAAAGGGTTCTCTTTCCTGCCAGACAATGATGACCATAATATGTCTCCCCTTATGTACTTGTAGTTGAAGTAAGTAGAAAAACAAAGACATGTTGGTACTTTGGTTTTGGTTTTGGTCCTGTCTTGGCATTTAGGCTTAAAACATAGGAAAAGCAAAGTGAATTGAAATCATTATCCACCTAAGTTGAGCTCCTCTATTATCCACCCACTTCCCCCAAACTCTTAATAATCTTTGTATTTCAGGACAAAGTAAAGTTTCAGGGCTTGAATTTTCGACAGGCACATACCACATGCCTCTTTCTGTCAAAGTACTGACCTAATAATTAGTAAAGGGCCTCCTGGTATCATTCTCCATGTATAACTTAGAATTGAAGCACCTTAGGATTTCCGTAACAAAGGAAACTTCTCACCCAAATGTCTAATTATTCACCAAAAGATAGCTGACTCTGATAGTTTCTGAGATAAATGGGGCAAAAATAACAGCGCCTAGGACTTGTGAATAGTCTTTTATGCAACACTTTAACTTTTTCAAAGTCTTCACATATATTATATAGAAACTACATACTATAATTATTCTGGAATTCAAGGTAGATTTTCTCCTCTCTCCCCCCATCTTCATGTTTGAATAATTATTTCTTGCAGTGGGTACAGTATCATATTTACAGGAAATAGTAGCTTCCTTCTTCATCACCCTGTTTCAGATGATCATAGATTTAGAGTAGGAAGGGACTTTGAAGGTCATTAATTCAAATGTCCTTATATTGAAGATTAGAAAATTAAGGCCTAAAGATGCTAAGTGACTTTTACAAAATCATATAGATAACAACCCAAAAGGACAATTATTTTCCTTATTTTAATCTTTCTCCTTTTCATTTTCCCTCCTTCCTTCCTTCTGTCCTTCCTTTCTTCCTTCCTTCCTTGTTTCTTTTACATTTCTCTCTTTGTCTCCGTCTCTTTCCCTCTCTGCTCTCTCTGTGTCTTCCTCTTTCATTTGAAGTCATTTTCCTAACTTCCTCAGTTGAATTCCTCCTTGTGCCATAGGGAAAAAATGTTTACCAAAAATATCTGATACAGGGGGTGGAGCCAAGATGACAGAGTAGAAGCAGAAACTTGATTGAGCTCTCCCCCAAACCTCTCAAAACACCTGTAAAAAATGACTGAATAAATTCTAGAGCAGCAGAAGCCACAAAACAACAGGGAGAAGCACATTTGCAGCCTAAGATGATCTGGAAGGCTGACAGGAAGGGTCTATTGCATTGGGCTCAGGGTGGAGTGCAGCCCAGCATGTGCCATGCCAGCATACATAGGACTGGAACAGGCCTCAGGGCACTGAATCATTGGCAGCTGGGGTGGTTTCCAGACTTCTCAACCTACAAAAGCCAAAGATAGCTTCAAAGGTCAGGCTTTCTCGCCTGGGTAAGAGAGGAGCATGGTCTGTCCATAGCCCCAGCCCCAGCCCCAGAATTGTGGCTGCCTGCAGAGCTCTTGGCCTACAGACGGTGGAGGAATCAAGCAGCTGATCTGGGTTGCAGTTCTTGGTGGCAGTTCTGGGGTGAGGAGGAGTATTGGCATGGCAGAGCTGGTGGCAGCAGTAGAGAGGGAAACCTCTTTGTAGTTCCGGGGCAGAAATGAGTGCTAGTGGTTGCTCAAAGAGCATAGTGCAGGCAAAGAGAGAAGTAAACACCTTTCTTTTGATCATACCACTTTGGAGGAACTGAGAATTTACAAGTCCCTAGAAATATCTCTGAACACAGCTGCACAAAACCCCTAAAACTTGGATCAGTACACCCTCCACATAATAAAGAGCTCAAAAGTCAAATAATTGGCTGGGAAAATGAGCAAACAGGAAAAACTAAGACTATAGATGGTTACTTTCTTGGTGAAAAGTTATTTTGTTATATTCTTAGTGGGCAGGATGATCAAAGCATACAACCAGAAGAAGACAGCAAGGTCAAGGCTCCTATGTCCAAAGCCTCTAAGAAAAATATGAAATGGAAGAGCTCAAAAATGATTTTGAAAGTCAAGTAAGAGAAGTGGAGGAAAAATTGGGAGGAGAAAGAAGAGTGATAATGCAAGAAAATCATGAAAAACAAGTCAATAGCTTGCTAAAGGAGAACCAAAAAAAAATTCTGAAGAAAATAACACATTAAAAAATAGATTAACTCAAATGGCAAAAGAGGTCCAAAAAGCCCACGAGGAGAAAAATACCTTAAAAAGCAAGCTTAACCAAATGGAAAAGAAGGTTCAAAAGCTCATGGAAGAAAATAATTTCTTAAAAATTAGAATGGAGCAAATGGAACCTAATGACTTTAAGAAATGGCTTATGAGGAATCAAGAAAATACAAAACAAAACCAAAAGAATGAAAAAAATAGAAGACAATGTGAAATATCTCACTGGAAATAAACACTGATCTGGAAAATAGATCCAGGAAAGATAATTTAAAAATGATTTGTTTAGCTGAAAACTGTGATGAAAAAGAGCCTAGACTTCATCTTCCAAGAAATTATCAAGGAAAAATTCACTGATATTCTGGAATGAGAGGGTAAAATAGAAATCGAAAGAATCTTATCACCTCTTGAAAAAAAATTCCAAAAGGAAAACTCCTAGGAATATTGTAGCCAAATTCTGGAGTTCCCAGGTCAAAGAGAAAATATTGCAAGCAGCCAGAAAGAAACAATTCAAGAACTGTGAAAACACCATTAGGATAACACAAAATTTAGCAGCTTCTACACTAAAGGATCAGGGAGCTTGGGATATGATATTCTAGAGGTCAAAGGAGCTAGGAGTAAGACCAAGAATCACCTACCCAGCAAAACTGAGTATAATACTTCAGGGGAAAAAATAGAATTTCATTGAAATAGAGAACTTCCAAGCATTCTTGTTGAAAAGACCAGAGCTGAATAGAAAATTTGACTTTCAAATACAAGAATCAAGAGAAAAGGTTAACAGGAAAGAGAAGCCATAAGATATTTATTAAAGTTGAACTGTTTACATTCCCACATGGAAAGATGATATTTGTAACTCATGACACTTTTCTCAGTATTAGTGTAGTTGGAGAGAATATATATACACACATATTTATGTGTGTATGTACATGTATGTGTATGTGTGTATGTATATATATATATGAATGTATAGATATGTGTGTATGTATATCTATTAGGGTATATATACATGTATGTATATACATGTGTGTATATGTATATATGCATATGTATGTGTGTATATATGTATGTTTGTATATATGTGTGTATATTTGTGTATATATGTATGTATGTGTATAGACAGAGGGCACAGGGTGAGCTGAATATGAAGGGATTATACCTAAAAAATAAAATTAAGTGTTGAGAGGAATTTACTGAGAGAAAGTGAAAGGGAGAGATAGAATGTATTAAATCATCTTACATAAAAGAGGCAAGAAAGAGCTTTTACAATAGAGGGTAACAGGGAGGAGGTGAGAGGGAATAATTGAGCCTTACTCTCATTGCATTTGGCTTAAGGGAGGGGGGTGATAACACACACTCAATTGGGTATGGAAATCTATCTTACCTTGCAGGAAAATGGGGAAGGGGATAAGAGAGTGGGGATTATAGAAAGGATGGCCTATTGGGGGCAGGTGTAGTCAGAAGTAAACACTTTTTCAGGGGAACAGGTCAAGGTAGAGAATGGAATAAATGGAAGGAAGGCCAGGATAGAGGGAAATGTGGTTAGTCTTTTGCAACATGATTGTTATGAAAGTGTTTTGCATGGCTACACATGTGTGACCTATATCGAACTGCTTGCTTTCTCAGTGAGGGTGAATGGGGAGGGAGAACAGAAGAGAATGTGGCATTCAAAGCTTTAAAAAAATGAATGTTAAAAATTTGTTTAATATGCAACTGGGAAATAAGATGTACAGGCAATGGGGTATAGAAATCTATCTTGCCCTACAGGAAAATAGAGGAGAGGAGGATGGGAGAAGGCAGGTGATAGAAGGGAAAGTAGATTGTGGGAAGGGATGTTTGGGGTGCATGCTGCCCTGGGGTGGCAGGAGGGGAGAGATGGAGAGAAAATTTGGAGTTTCAAAATCTTGTGGAAGAGAATGTTGAAAACAAAATAAATTATATATTTGAAAAATCTGATACAGAAACCTTACCTGATAATACAATATTTCACCACATAATTGTCACCACTGCATAATCATTACACCTTGTTTTTTCAGTCTAAAAATCATTTTATGACCTTTCATTGTATAATTGTTGCATGGTATAATTCCTTAAGCCTCATGTAAAAAGTAAACAGAGCAGCAATGTATTCACCAGTGACATATGGATATACATTTATCTCTTGCCCACTGCAAGCCATGAAACTAGTATTCTTGGTGTGCTTGATTGTCAGTATATTTCCAATAGCCAACTTGTGTGGTACATTTAGAGTGCCTCAGTACTAATGGTATTGTCCAATGAAGAGCCGTAGTAGCAAGGGGAGCACTCAGGCAGGCAGAGCTGCCATGAGTAAGTCACATGATATGGTAAGACTTGCATCTTCCCAATTTTAATGTATATTCATGAGTATTTTGTGCATCCTAATCTTGTACAAAACACAAGTTAGTAATAAATGATTTTTAAGTAATACCAACACAATTAAAAAAAATGGTCACACCCCACTTTTTTGCCAAAAAAATGGCATAAAATCTGCGATGATTATGTGGTGAAATACAGTAATATAGCATCTATCCATCAAGTACCCTATCTCTTTACTGTGAGAGAAGAGTGATATATTGCTGGTTCTTCTCTCAGATCTCCTTGGGTTTTGTGTGTGTGTGTGTGTGTGTGTGTGTGTGTGTGTGTGTGTGTGTGGAGTTTAGCTTCCTTTTATTCATCTTTTTAAAGTTCTTTCCAATTTTTCTATTGGTTCTTATAAAAAAAGAAAAGGATTATAACCTCTAAGAATGTATTTTATTTTGTTTAACTAATTTTTGTTTTCAACAGCTTCTGGTTCTTTCTTATCTAGTCTGTTCCATAATTTTACTTTTCTGTATTTTACCTGTACTAAATAGTTTTTATGACCACCTCCATTTTTATACAACTCAAAGTCTTCTGATGCTAACAAATATTACTTTGATACATAACTTTTCTCATTATTTCTTTTTTTAAAACTAGAAATTTTGTCCTATTTATCAGAGAGATGGTCATTAAACATTTTCCAGTATACTACTGTAAATATTTGACATTAGATGATCATATCTAAAACTTGGATTATGATCTTTAAGGCTGACAAGAACTAATAAATATATATATATAACTCCCACCCCCATGGTCCTTTTTTTTGTTTAGTATTTTGTTTTTCCAAAGTTACATGTAAAAATAATTTTAACATTCATTTTAAAAACTTGGAGTTCTAAATTCTCTCTTTTCCACCCTCCCTACCCCCCACCCCCATTGAGAAGACAATCCATTCTATATAGGTTATACCTGTGTAGTCATGCAAAACCCTTCCGTAATGGTCGTTATAAAACCTTACTGTATTTCCCACTATCTACCCTGCTCTACTGCTGTTTATTCTATTCTGTCCTTTCATCCTGTCCCGCTTCAAAAGTATTTTGCTTCTGAGTAGTCCCTTCCCAAATCTGTACTCTCTTCTATCACCCCAATCCCCTTCTCTTATCCCCTTCCCTGCTACTTTCCTGTTGGGTATGACAGATTTATATACCCAGTTGAGTGTATATGTTGTTGCCTCATTGAGCCAATTCTGATGAGAATAAGGTTCACTTACTCCCTCTCCCCTCTCCTCCCCCTTCCCCTCCACTGTAAAAGCCTTTTCTTGCCTTCTTTATGTTAGATAATCTACCCCATTCTACCTCTCCCTTTCTCTTTCTCCCAGCACATTCCTCTCTCACACCTTAATTTTATTTTTAGGTATTATCCCTTCATATTCAGCTCACACCTCCATCCTCTGTCTGTACATACTCCTTCCAACTACCCTAAGAATGAGAAAGGTCTTAAGAGTTACAAATATAATCTTTGCATATAGGAATATAAAGAGTTTAAGTTAATGAGTTCCTTATGGTTTCTCTTTCCTGTTTGTCTTTTCATGCTTCTATTGAGTCTTATATTTGAAAGTCAAATTTTCTATTCATCTGTTGTCTTTTTTCAGGAATGCTTAAAATTCTTCTATCTTATTGAATATCCGTTGTCCCTCCTCATGGATTATATTCAGTTTTCCCAGGCAGGTGATTCTTGGTAACCTTAACTCCTTAGCCCTTTGGAATATTATATTCCAAACCTCCAATTCTTTAATGTAGAAGCTGGCAAATCTTGTGCTATCCTGATTGTGGCTCCATGATACTTGAACTGTTTCATTCTGGCTGTTTGCAATATATGCTCCTTGACCTGGGAACTCTGGAATTTGGCTATAATATTCCTGGCAGTTTTCATTTTGGGATCTCTTTCAGGAGATGATTGGTGGAGTCTTTCAACTTCCATTTTACCCTCTCGTTCTAGAATATCAAGACAGTTTTCCTTGATACTTTCTTGAAAGGTGATGTCTAGGCTCATTTTTTGATCATGGCTTTTAGATAGTCCAATAATTTTAAAATTATCTCTCCTGGATCTCTTTTCCAGGTCAGTTGTTTTTCCAATGAGATGTGTCACATTGTTTTCTATGTTTTTTTTTCATATTTTTGGTTCTGTTTTATAATTTCTTGATTTATCATGAAGCCATTAGCTTCCATTTACTCCATTCTAATTTTTAAGGAATTATTTTCCTCAGTGAGCATTTGAACCTCCTTTTCCATTTGGCCAATTCTCCTTTTTAAGACATTTTCCTCCTCACTGGCATTCTGGAAAACTTTTACCATTTGGCTTAGTCTGTTTTTTAAGGTATTACTTTCTTCAGTATTTTTTTTGTGTTTGTATGTGTCTCCTTTAGCAAGCTGTTGACTAATTTTTCATGATTTTCTTGTATCACTCTCATTTCTCTTCCTATTTTTTACTCTACTTATCTTACTTGATTTTACATCTTTTTTGAGCTCTTCTGTGGCCTGAAACCAACTTGTGTCTTTTTTGGAGGCTTTGGATATAGGAAGTTTGACTTTGTTGTGTTCTTCTGAGTGTGTGTTTTGATCTTTCTTGTCATCAAAATAAGTTTCTGTAGTCAGAAGGTTGGGGTTTTTTGTTTGTTTTACCATTGTTTGCTCTTTTCCCCAGCCCATTACTTCACTTTTAACTCTTTGGTAAAGTAGGGCTCTGTTTCCAGGGTGGAGGACACAGTGTCACAAGCTTCAGGGGTTTTGTGTAACTGTTTTCAGAGATACTTCTAGGGACTTACAAGTTTTCAGTTCTTCCAAAGTGGTATGATCTAAGGAGAGGTTTTTACTCTCCTCCTGGCCTGTACTCTGGTCTGTGAGTGACCATAACCACTATTTTCTGCCCTGAACTGTGAGGAGGGTCCCTGTCCACTGTTGCCATGAGATCTGCTATGCTAGTGTTCCTCCTTGCCCTGGGACTGCCACCCAGGACTGCTACTTGCATCCAAGTATGGGCAAAGCAACAGAGTCCTGCCTCAGTGCTAGCAAAGAGACCCCTGTAGTCTCTTTTTAACCTTACTATCGGTGGGCTGAGAGCTCTGTAAGCAGACCCTGCTGCTGTTGATTCAGGCACTCCTGAGGGCTGCTCCTGGTTGATTGGGGCTGCGGGTATGCTTGCATGGCCCATGCTGGACTGTACTCCACACTTGATGTCCTTCTGAGTTGCCTCTAGTGTCTGTGGCTGAGAGGTGTGGAAACTGCCACAGCTACTAGTGATTTGGTTGCCCTGAGGCCTGCTCTAGGTTTGCTGGGGGCTGGTCTGTGATGGTACAGCCTGTGCTGGACTGTGCTCCTCTCTTACCCTGGTGCAACAGACCTTTCCTGTTGACCTTCCAGGTTGTCTTGGGCTGGAAATTTGTTTCACTCTTTCTTTTTTGTCGGTTCTGCTGCTCTAGAATTTGTTTATAGCCATTTGTATTTGGAAGGATTTGAGGGAAAGCTCAAGCTAATCCCTGCCTATACTCTACCATCTCCCTCTCTCCCTCAATGCTCCCTTACACAAACTTATCTTTTCTCATTATTTCTTTTGAAATGCATGACCCTTTTTCTTCTTCCAAATGAATTTTGCCATAATTTTATCTAGGTCTAAAAATCTCTTAGAAAATTATTTTTTATTGTTTTCTTCCTCACTGATCCTTATATAGTGTGAACAGCCAAAAGTCTTTTCTCTTCTTTTTTATCACTTAACTATTTTTGTTTGTTTAAAATTATTTATATTTTTAACTTTTTTTTCCATTTTTGTTTGCTTTTGAAAGATTCTGCTACACCATTTTTAAAATAATGGTATTATTCAGAAGTCATATATTCAGTGAAAATTTCTTTTTTTGTCCCTGCAATATTATAATCTACTTTGTGGGATAAAGCATTATTGTTTCAAGGCATATAATTCTCACTAGGATATCTGTGTATATGACTTGTCTCTTTCACAACTTGAAAGATAGATAGATAGATAAGTATTTATGTCTATGTGTATGTATGTGTGTTTGCATTTTCTTTTTCTTTGGCCTACAAGCTCAAGAGCTTAGAAAGCACATTTCTAGGAGTATAATATCTAAGATCTCTCTCTAGTAGTGAGAGACTTTTGGATTCCATAAATCTGTCCCTTTCACTTTAATTCTAGCATTCCCAAGAAATTTTCTAAATTGTTTAAATATGACAAGATATTTTAAAAATTATATCTCTACTATTTTCTATATAGGTTGTTTAGAAAATAGATATTTCATGTATCCCTTCAATTTTTTTATCTAAAACATTATTCTTACATTGCTTCTCATATAATTAAATTTTAAGTTCCCTCACTTCTAATCTATGTCTTAGTAAAAGTGCTTCCATTGCTTTGTTAAGGTTTACCAGCTTCTCTCATAGTATCCTAGCTCTTTATGCCTTTCTTTAGCTTTTTTAAAAATTAAATTAGGCCTTTTAGTTAGTTTTGGAGACATTGTGGCTACTTCATTTTATTCCATTCTCCTTTCTTGTTTTCTTGTTCTAGTTTTTGTAGAATTATATTTTCCTTCTGGAGTTTGATCCTTGGTTTGTCTTGCCATCTATTATTTCTTCATTTTATTAGGATGTTTGTACTGCTTTTCGGGGGGGGGGGTGATGGTAAGGAGCAGTGAGTGTATTAGTGATTAAATACCGCACCTTTATTTTGTGTCAAATTTCTCCTCTATCAGATACTGCTGGGGACTTTACATGGAGTCCACAGAATAGGACTGCAGGGGGAGGTCATGGGTGGGGAGAATAACTATTATTTTCTCTGAAGTAACTACTGGAAGTCCTTGATGATTGTGTACTTCACCTGCAGTTTTTTTTTTCAAACTTATTTTTGATTCAGTACACAGAGGTAGCATTTAGCCAGAAACTTTCTCCCTCCCACCAGAGCAAAAATCTAATATGTTCTTGATGAGCACTGGTAGGTGATTCTAATCTCCTTCATTCCATACTATTGTACCACATGGTGAAGCTGTTCATTCTTTTACATATCTTCTTGTCTGCAGCAAAGGCCCTCAAAACTATAGATGTATCTGATGAAAACTGCTTAGATTATTAACTCATAATAAATCACATGTGTGAAATATTTCAAGTTTCACAAGTACTTTTCATCCAATAGCCCCATAACATAGGGAGTGTAAACATCATCATTTTCATTTTTCATATGATGAAATGGAGGCTTCTCATGATTGAGCTATTTGTCCAAGGTGAGTACTAGTGTTGGTACTCAAACTTAGGCCTCCTGGTGATCAGTTCAGCAGTATTTCCCATATATCACACTGACTTATGTGCACTTAATAAAGATTTGGCAAATTGAAGAGAGTTAACCAAAGTTAACCAAAGAAGGGAAGCAGGAGGAAAAAAAATGAAGCAGGAGAAGAGAAACAGACAAGACACTGCCCATCAGCCTCTCCTGAGGCAGGAATATCTTACAGTCCCTCGTGCATCCCTCAGCTCCTTGGTGGGGGCAGGTAACATAAAAACCCTTTGCTTTAGGGAAATAAAAATCTAAACATGTGAAGAGAGAGAGAAATATGTCATTTAATAGTGGACTAGCTAATAACATAGAGATAATTTGGGGTATAATTGAACATATGGTAGTTATCTTGTTAATGATTGGTCAACCAACATTAACTTCCATCTGGACCTGAATAATGAGAAATGTTTGATGGTATGATTAATAATGACAATAACTAAGATTTATATAGAATTTACTATGTTCCAGGTACTATACTTTATAATTATTGTATTTGATGTTAAAAACAACTCTGGGACCTAGGTGCTACTATTATCTCCACTTTACAGATATGGACTCAAGAATTTAAGTGACTTGCTCAGAGTTGCAGAGCTAGTAAGTAACTGAGGCTGGATTTCAACTCACATCTTCCTGACTCCAGGCCCAGCATTCTATGTACTGTGCTACCCCACTGCTTGATATATCTAAGATGAATGTAATGTGACAAATTATCTGTGTTATACATATTAGGAAGGGTCACTTTTGCTTATACATTTATAATAAATTAAATATCTATAGAAAATGTTTCTTTGGATACAAGTTCTTTGAAGCCAGAGATTGTTTTATTTTTTCTTGATATCTTGTTATCCTCATAATGACCCTTGTGTAGCAGGTTCTTAATAAATACTTGTTGAATTGATTTTATTATTTTGAGATGACAACCTTTTAGTTTGAATATTATAACTATAGAATGAAAAAAATTGATTAAGCATCAAGTTTTTGTTGTTGCTTTTGAGATACAATATTCTACCACAAGCCACTATTTTTCAACATTTATAATGGCAACTTTGTGTTATAGAACTTTAACCAGTCTGTTAGCTTGATAATGAGCTTTCTTCTTCTTCTCATTTAAATACTACCTTCAAACTACCTTGTACCTTAATAAAACTAAGAAGCATTAAATAGTGAAATTCCATATTCTGTTGTGGACAAAATAAATCATTATATATATGTTTATAAAAATATGTGTTCTACTGTAATTAAATATAAAAACAGTGATTATAAAATGCTGATATTGATTTTTAAACAAATATACCAGAATGTTTATATATGAATGATTATCCTACTAAAGTATTATGTTAGAAAAGAATATAAAATTAACATGATTTTCCCATTATGCCCAAACATTTTAAATGTCATTAATTAATTTGTTTTAAATTTTGACAAACTCATAATAAAAGGGAAGGAATGGAGGGTTCTTTGGTGATGGGCAGTTAGTGATTAAAATGGGAAATATGTTGGGACACATGTCATGTTTAAGAACAAGTGAAGAAATTGGTATGATGAGTTTTATTTGTTTATTTTTAAGGGGTAGACTTGGTAGAGCATATTCCTTTTGAGAAAACTCCTTCTACCAAACAGACCAGCTTTTTCTCTGAAACCTAAAGTCAAGGTTGGCTGGGAGCATTAGAATGCTAAGTGATTTGCACTGAGTCACATGGCTGATAGAGATCAGTTGGATCTTGAACTAAGGTCTTTTTCACTCTGAGGTTCCCATTCTATCTCCATTACTCCTCAAGCTGTTTTGGAATAAAAAAAAGATTTCAAAGATCACAATAAGGCACAAAAAGGAAGTCAGTATGAGTGAAATAAAGAAAGAGGTAGAAAGACAAATAACTTTGGCTAAAGAGTGAAATGTTGAAGTTTGTGGTATGGCCGTAAGGGATGGTAAAGTCTAAAGTATAGGTCTGCAAGTATATGACTAAAATCAGGGTAGCTATAAATAAAGATCACTGTTTCAAAGAAGTTGAAAAATCATGTGGGAAGGTTATTGTAAGTGTTATCAACAGAAAATATGAAATCTCTGAGAATGATTCCAGGAGCTGGGGTAGAAAAAGCTAAACAAGAAGGTTACAAAGAAGAATAGAACATAACCTGGACCTTATAGAGCTCATAAAATAGTTATTCTGTTGTTATTGGTGTGTGGCTACAGCAAAATGATCAAATACAATCATAAAGAATTCCTTGGGCCCATTCTCCTCCAAGTAGGTGAACTTGAGCTCCAGCAATTTTCTTATGTAATGGCAAATAGCATTCAATGGGGGCTAGTTATTTTCCATACTGTTCGACGGCTTCGTACATCTTACCTCAGTTGTGTCAAAACCCAGCTTGTCTCTGGCTCACTCACTCTACCCTGCAACACCAGCAGGTCTAAGTTCCTGGAAATAAAACACTACCACCAGATAATTATACTCAAACTCTCTAGGGTAACTAGGGTAACCTTGTTGGGGGGAAACAGACTTCATTTATTCATCACTCTAGTTCTAGAGGCAGCTAGGTGGTGCAATGCAAAGCATCTTGGAGTCAGGAAGACCTGAGTTTGAATTTTCTATCAGCTACTTACTAGCTATGTGACCCTGAGCAAGTCACTTAACCTTTCGGAGCCTCAGTTTATTTTTTCTGTAAAAAAGTTAGTAATAATAGGATTTACAAAGGGGTGTGCTGGTAGATGTTTAGCAACTGGTTTTCTAAAAAAATAAGTATGCATAATGCATTTCTACAATTAATCTGCATCATTAAAAATTTCCTCATCACTTTCTTAACTCTCCTAGACAATCAAAAAAAAGAATAAAGTAAGCCCTGAATTGTATAATTTGTTGATTTTCATATGATCAAATAAAAATTCAAGAATCAGCTCTTGTGAGGGTGGAGGCTAGATGGCAGAGTAAAAGCAGGGACTTGCCTGAGCTCTCCCCCAAACCCCTCCAAATGCCTGTAAAAATGACTCTAAACAAATTCTAGAGCTACAGAACCCACAAAACAACAGAGTGAAACAGGTCTTCAGCCCAAGATGACCTGGAAGGCCAACAGGAAGGGTCTATCACACTGGGATGGGAGCTGAGCACAGACTAGGCCGGATCAGGCCTCAGGGGATTGAATCACTGGCAGCTGTGGTGGTTTCCAAACTTTCAACCCACAAATGCCAGAGACAAAGTAGAAGGTCAGTGTGGAAACTCTGTGTGACCTGTATAAGAGAAAAGCACAGTTCAGTCCCAGCCCTGGGACCATGGAGGTTGTGGTGGGGATGGCTGTGTCAGCAGTAGCAGCAGCTGCTTCCAGAGCTCCAGGCCCGCAGACTGTGGGAGATCAAGCGGCTGATCACAGCGGGATTGCAAGGATCTTTTTGCTGGCAGTGAGGCAGGATTCTCTTGCTTTGCCTTGCTTGGATCTGGGTCAGAGTCCTGCGTGGCAGTCCTGGGGGGAGGAGGATTGCTTGCATGGCAGAGCTTGTGGCAGCTGTGGAGAGGGAATCCCCCTCACAGTTGCAAGGCAGAAAAGGTGCCTGTAGTAACTCACAGATCAGAGAACAGGCCCAGAAAGGAATAAACACCTCTCCTTTGATTCTACCACCTTAGAAGAATTGAAAATTTACAGGTGCCTAGAAATATCTCTGAGAACAGCTACATAAAACCCCTGAAATTTGGGACAAAGCACTCTCTATTCTGGAAGTAGAATCCTACCTTGACAAAGCTCAAAAGTCAGATAACTGGGAAAATGAGTAAGAAGATCAAAACATACAACCAGAAGAAGACAACAGATTCAAAGTTCCTACATCCACAGCCTCAAGAAAAATGTGAATTGGTCACAGGCCATGAAAGAGTTCAAAA